>NC_063188.1:63372922-63520951 GCF_023159225.1 Perognathus longimembris pacificus
CTCTTAATGCATCCTATTTTGGACTGCCCAAAACTAGGGCTCAGTATACAATTGTGTCTGATATGCACCAAGTGGCAGAGCAACATTTCAGAGGAAAGAAAGATGGAGAAAAGATATGTGGAATGAGTTATGTCATGAGAACAATTGCTGCTAAAGTAGGAGAACTAAAGGAAGAAAGGGACTGGAAGGAAGGATTATGGGCTGGCTTTTAGCTCCTCTGGTTTTGAAGTATATTTACCTTTTTCTTTCTGCACTCTGTGTGTGTGCGCGCGCGTGCGTGTGTGTGTGCGTGCGCATGCACAGGGCTTGAACTCAGGACGTGGCCGCTGTGCCTTACCTTTTTCTCTCAAGGTTGGTGTTATGCCACTGGAACCACAGCTCCCCTTCCTAATTTTGTGTGGTTATTAGAGGTATAAGTGTCTTAGTTTTGTCTGCCTTGGTTGGCTTTGAACCATGATTCTCAGAGCTCAAACTATTGAGTAGATAGGATTACAAGCATGATTCATTCACACCTGGCTCTTTCATGGTTTTGCATGACAATGTAGAGACTTCTACACTGGGCATGTTCAACCACGTCCACAGTAGATGATATGCTATGAAACAAAGCTTAACCAATGAAAAAGGTTATAAATAGTAGAAACTGCATTTAGTGACTACAGTAGAATGAATATAAACAAAAACAGAGAGAAATTTAGGAAATCCATAACTCTGCAGAAAAAGACATCAAATTCCTATATGACCAGTGATGCAAAAGAGAAATCAAAGGGGAATTTGAAAGTACTTTGAGACCAGTGAAAGTGAACATGCAACATGCCACTACTTATAGGAGGCCCCAGAGCAGTGGTAAGACTGAAATTTGTAGCTGTAAATGCTTACTTTAAGAAAGAAGACAGAACCCCAGTAAGAATGTCCTATATCAAGAAAACTAACACGGGCTGGGGATATAGCCTAGTGGCAAGAGTGCCTGCCTCGGTATACCCGAGTCCCTAGGTTCGATTCCCCAGCACCACATATACAGAAAACGGCCAGAAGCGGCGCTGTGGCTCAAGTGGCAGAGTGCTAGCCTTGAGCAGGAAGAAGCCAGGGACAGTGCTTAGGCCCTGAGTCCAAGGCCCAGGACTGGCCAAAAAAAAAAAAGAAAGAAAACTAACAATAACAAATGTTGGAGGGGATGTGGCCAAAAGGGAACCCTACTTCATTGTTGGTGGGAATGTAAACTGGTTCAGCCACTCTGGAAAGCAGTATGGAGATTCCTCAGAAGGCTAAACAAAGAGCTCCCCTATGACCCAGCAACCCCACTTTTGGGCATCTACCCAAAAGACCACAAACAAGAACACACTAAAGCCACCAGCACAACAATGTTCATAGCAGCACAATTTGTCATAACTAAAATCTGGAACCAACCCAGATGCCCCTCAGTAGACAAATGGATCAGGAAAATGTGGTACATATACACAATGGAATTTTATGCTTCTATCAGAAAGGATGACATTGCCCCATTTGTAAGGAAATGGAAGGACTTGGAAAAAATTACACTAAGTGAAGTGAGCCAGACCCAAAGAAACATGGACTCTGGTCTCCCTCATAGGGAATAATTAGCACAGGTTTAGGCTAATCACAGCAGAGGATCACAAGAGCCCAATAGCTATACCCTTATGAACACATAAGGTGATGCTAAGTGAAATGAACTCCATGTTATGAAAACGACTGTTATATCACTGTTGTAATTACTTTCAACATGCGATGTGAAACCATAGCTTATATTATTGATGATCCTCTTGTATCCCCTTCCGGTGGTTGTACCTGCACTATCTCTGTATCTTATCTGAGTACACTGGAAACCATGTATACTGGTATTAGAACTATGAAACTGAAAGGGAATACTAAAATCGAGAGACACAGGGTAAAAAGACAAATGACTACAAAAGCCATACTTGCAAAACTGTTTAGTGTAAATCAACTGAACAACTCTTGGGGGGAAAGGGAAAGGGGGAGAGGGGAGAGGGGAATGAGGGAGGATGTAACAAACAGTACAAGAAATGTATCCTTGGGCTGGGGATATGGCGGCCTAGTGGCAAGAGCGCTTGCCTTGTATACTTGAAGCCCTGGGTTCGATGCCCCAGCACCACATATACAGAAAATGGACAGAAGTGGCGCTGTGACTCAAGTGGCAGAGTGCTAGCCTTGAGCAAAAAGAAGCCAGGGACAGTGCTCAGGCCCTGAGTCCAAGGCCCAGGACTGGCAAAAAAAAAAAAAAAAAAGAAATGTATCCAATGCCTAACGTATGAAACTGTAACCTCTCTGTACATCAGTTTGACAATAAAAATTTAAAAACATTTTTTAAAAAGAAAGAAGATAGGTTGGGCAGCAGTGGCTCATGCCTGTGAGCCTCAGGAGGCTGAGGTCTCAGGATTACTTTTTCAAAGTCAGCCTGGGCAGGAAAGTCTGTTGGATTCATATCTCCAGTAAATCAGTAAAAAAAGCCAGAGCTCCAGGTGTGGCTCAAGTAGTAAAGCACAAGTCATGAGTGAAAAAGCTAAGCAAGATTATGAGGTTCTGAGTTGAAACCCTAGTATAAGCGCATACATGAGTGCATGTGCGCGCGCACACACACACACACACACACACACACACACACACACAAAGGAAGAGGAGATAGAAGGAGGAGGAGGAGGAGGAGAAGAAAGAACCTGAAGAAGGGATTCCCGTGGTCTCGCGTCCTTCCCCAAAAGCACATCCTCCTGTTCCTGTAGCCAGACAGCAGAGCACACAGTGGAAAGCTGACACCACCACACCATTTCACAGCTGACCTGCCCCACCTGTCCACAGGCCCTCAAGTGAGTTCTTCACACATGCTCAGAAGTCTGCACTGAGCAAAGCTTAGACCTAGGATTCCTGTCCTTGCTCACTCACTGAGTTGTGGCTCAGTGGAAGAAAGGCCACACAGAGAAGGGGTTCTGGGCCTGCAGCCTGGGTCCACCCCTTGCTTGCTACCTCACCTCCAATAATAATAGCAAACATATGTTGGACACTAACAGTGAGCCAGAACTTTGTTCTGAGGCTTTATATTCAGTTGCTCAAGACTTTGTAACCTTATAAGGTACTATTAGTTATTAGTGGTTTTGTCTTACAGAGAGAGAAATTGAGGCACAGCCTGGCAATGTACCTAAGTTTAGGCAGCTGCTGAGTCAAGATTTGTATGCCAGCAGTCTGACTCCAAAATCCCACTCTGTTACAAAAATGGCAAGAATTGCTGGAAGTTTATCAATGAATTCTCATAAGCCCATAACAGACATCAGAGGAGCCTCATTTTGCCTTTGAAGAAAGAACTGGAGCTTCAAAAGGGGGAATGGCTTTATCCAAAGTACAAAGCAGATATTCGGCAAGTCTGGATTAAATGCCTAGAGCTGAGTCAAGTATCCTACAATGGAGGTTGTCAAGGGCCATAGAAAGCCTGTTGAGCAAAGTAATGAGCCCAGTCTCAGCTGTCCACTGAGCTCAGAGGTGATCACTTGAACCCTTTAATTCTTAGAGCAGAAACGGTCTCTGAAACAAATACCCAGTGGTTCAAAGATGGAAAACAGAGTCCCTGTGATAGTGTTGCCCTCTGCCTCACCCGTGGCAGACATCCCTAAATGTTTTGATCTAATCCTCTCATTTGACAGTGAACGAAACTGAGGCACAAAGCAGGGAAATAAGTCAGAATGGCTAAGACCAAGAAAACAATTACAAATGTTTGTGAAGATGCATGGGAAAAGGAACCCTTATACACTATTGGTGGGAATGTAAACTAATGAGAAATGAAAATTATATATGTAACATGCTTGGAATATTACACATTGTACATGGATTATATTATTTATTTGGTAAAGAGCTATTGGGCTGGGAGCTAGTGGTTCAAATCTGTAATCCTTGCTACTCAGGACGCTGAGTTCAAAGCCAGTCTGAGCAGGCAAGACTGTGAAATCTTACCTCCAATTAACTACCAAAAACTAAAAGCCAGAAGCAGAGCTGTGGCTCAAGTGGTAGAGGGAGGGAAGAGAGAGAGAGAGAGAGAGTTATTTGATATGTTACTAGACTAAAGGAATCAGATGTAATTTATGCATATGTGAAAGCACTTTTCAACCATTAGATGCAATACACACACACACACACACACACACACACACACACACACACACAGTGGTGGTTAGTATTAAAGAAATTAGGTGATTTCAGTATGAGTAGATTCCAAGTGCCCAGAACATGTGATGCTTCTTGGAAGATTAGAGAGAAGTACACCAAAGAATACATTACTCTACGAGAGAGGCTAGTGAGGACAGGTGGCCAGTGAGAAATATCCCAAACATGCAAATAAGTACTAGCCCACATATCCAGGATCTGAAAGAAACCAGGCAGTATGTGGGAATTTACTTTCTCCTGGTTTCTTCTTCCATTTTGATTTCAGCTTTCCATGATCATACATGCCACAGGCTAGGGACTGGCAGTTCTGAGAGTTTCTGCTGCAGAAAATATGAAAGAATAAATTATTTATAACATATAAAGGAGTGTGAAATGCCATCATACACAGATGGTTTCTATGCTAGGCTCTATATACAAGGCTAGCCCCAAGTATTTACAGGACAGGATGTACTATTCCATTATAAATTGCTTTGAAAAATCTTTATAGTTTGTGCCTATTTGGCTACATGTGACACTTCAATGACATTGTGGGTGGTCATGTCATTGGAACACATGGTAAAGGGCCAAATTCAGGATGATGATTCAAAGATAGCTATAGGATTTAGGACAAGATTCACCAAACATAGTGGGCATTGTCACCCATGTCTGAGAGGGAGTACATCATCTAGACATGACTTCAGAAGTGGAAGGCACTGGGTCCCTCTGTAGCAATAGAGGTGCTTCTCCCACAATGCTTTGAGGCCTTTCCTCAGGCCAGGGGGCCTAAGCCTCAGGCTGGCCCTTGTTGTCTACCTATTTGTTTCCTGCTTTGGAATTATGAGGCTACAGACCATGACACTATCCTCCAAAGTAGCCATCAAAGTCAATAATAGAAGCTCTCAGCCAGTTGCTAGTGGTTCATGCATGGAATCATAGCTACTCAGGAGGCTGAAATCTAAGGATTATAGGTTCAAGGCCAGCCTGGGCAGGAAAGTTTATGAGATGCTTACCTCCAATTAACCTCCAAAAAGTCAGAATGAGAAGCATGGCTCAAGTGTCAGCCTTGAGCAAAAGAGCTAAGGGACAGCTCAGGGCCTGAATTCAAGCCCTAGCACTATCACACAAAAAAATAAAATACAATAAGAGAGGCTTTCTAGAGCATAGAGCACAGAGAAGAATTTTCACAAGAGCTGGAGCACATGACCACTTTTCAGCCTTCTTCAGAGACAGAGCCATACAAGGGCCTACAAATTTTGTGTAACCCCAAGGAGAACAGGCCATTGGGTGTAATATAATGGCACGCAGCCAATCAGAGCCCACCTTCCATCAAGCAATTCTCCTCTGGTTGCAGGAGGCAGCTCAGCAAGGTGAACAGACAGCTCACACAGTGAAGAAATGGTGGAGACAGCTTTCCTAGTAATTCTATGCGCCAGCTCAGTTCACGAATTCTTTTTATTTTTTTTATTTTTATTTTTCAAATTTTTATTATCAAACTGATGTACAGAAAAGTTACAGTTTCATACGTTAGGCACTGGATACATTTCTTGTACAGTTTGTTACCTTGTCCCTCATACCCCCCTCCCTCCTCCCCCTCTCCCTTCCCCCCCCCCCACGGAGGTGTTCAGTTCACTTACACAAAACAGTTTTGCAAGTATTGCTTTTGTAGTTGTTTGTCTTTTTTTACTCTGTGTCTCTCAAATTTGGTATTCCCTTTCAATTTCCTACTTCCAATACCAGTATATACGGTTTCCAATATACTCAGGTAAGATTACAGAGATAGTGTAGGTACAACCACAGGAAGGTGATACAAGAACATCATCAGTAATAGAAGCTACAGATACACATAGGACGTTGAAAGTAGTTACAACTGTTTCCATAACATGGAGTTCATTTCACTTAGCATCATCTTATGTGTTCATAAGGGTATAGCTATTGGGCCTTGTGATGCTCTGCTATGACTTGCCTAAACCTGTACTAATTATTCCCAATAAGGGAGACCATAGAGTCCATGTTTCTTTGGGTCTGGCTCACTTCACTTAGTATAATTTTTTCCAAGTCCTTCCATTTCCTTACAAATGGGACAATGTCATTCTTTCTGATAGAGGCATAAAATTCCACTGTGTATATGTACCACATTTTCCTGATCCATTCGTCTTCTGAGGGGCATCTGGGCTGGTTCCAGATTCTCGCTATGACAAATTGTGCTGCAATGAACATTGTTGTGCTGGTGGCATTACTGTGATTTTGTTTGTGGTCTTTTGGATAGAGACCCAAAAGTGGGGCTGCTGGGTCATAGGGGAGTTCTATATTTAGCCTTCTGAGGAATCTCCATACTGCTTGCCAGAGTGGCTGAACCAGTTTACATTCCCACCAACAATAAAGTAGGGTTCCCTTTTGGCCACATCCCCTCCAACATTTGTTATTGTTAGTTTTCTTGATATATGACATTCTTACTGGGGTGAGATGGAATCTCAATGTTGTTTTGATTTGCATTTCTTTTATGGCCAGTGATGTAGAGCATTTTTTCATATGTCTCTTGGCCATTCTCATTTCCTCATCAGAGAAGTCTCTTTTTAAGTCTCTAGGGTTCACGAATTCTTATGAAACATAAAAATCACTTTATTAAAAAAATCACTCTATTCAAATCAATACAAGTCAGAATAATCTTGTGTAAAGTTTTTTTTTCAGGAAGAAAAGAGTTTATTGAGGGGAGAGCAAACTGCCGGCCTGCATGCACAAGATAGAGGTGTGGGGAGACAGAGGGAAAGGAAGAAGAGAAAAAGAGAGAAAGAGTGTAAAGTGGTTTTGAAGCTTAGCGGACAGAATTTCAGTTTTTAGGGAACCAAATAAGAAAAAAAAAAAGAGGCAAGGAGAGCATACCATAGGTGCATGGGATGGGGTGGAGAGAGCATAAAGTTAAGTGTCCAGAATAAAAGCTAGAGCTCTGGCCCTTAGCTCCATGCAAATATGGACAACTTAAACCGTACTTCCCTGGGCCTTGGTTTCCACATCTGTAGTGTGGCGATCTGCTGTGCAAGGATGTTGTAGAAATCTGATGAGAAAATACATGGAATGCTCTTGAAAAACTTGTCTATCTCATAGTAAATACTCAATAGGCGGCAATTAATACTTCTTAATACAGGAAGAGAAGATAAAGTTGAGCATGGTAATTTGGGGCTGGATCATGGACAATCATGGATGTCTCATGGCCAAATTTGGACTTTGTCCTGAAGGTACTGGAGAGCCATGGATGATTTGTGAACCAAAGAGCTCATGAGCTACAGCTGTGTTCTAGCAAGATCAGATAGCAAAGTTATGGTACAGCCTCTCCTCTAGAGGGCTGAGAATTCTGACATTTCTTTCATGGCCAGAAAAGATGGGAACATTTGGTGTTTGGTGAATTTGACAGGGAGAAAACAGTGGCAGATTGAGTATCCCAAAGGTCTGCTGTGGTATTCAGTGTAATGGGAATGAGTCTGGGGAGGTGGTGCTGCTCTGTTCTCTGCATCCCCAATCTTTCCACTTCCTTCATAACCATCAGACCTGAAGACACTCCTCTCTAAAAATGTGGTCTTGGCCATGATTTGCTGCTTGGACTTGACAACTGAGGAGGAAAGAGTTCATTTGACTCATGAGAAGGCTGAAGGCTAGGGGGTACAAGGATGTGACCCTGCCATCTGGCTGCTGCATCACAAAATTGGGGAAAGGAAAAATGGTGAGGGCAACCCAGAAAGAGAGGACAAGGACAGTGGTGAGCCACTTTTATAACAATCCTCTCAGTAACTAACACAATTCTGAGAGAACAACATGAATCCATTCATAGGGCTCTGGTATGTGTCTGATTGGGAAGCAAACTCTATTCTAAAAATGACTAACAAAGACAGCAACAACCAAAATCCAGGTGCCAGTGGCTTACACCTGCAATCCTACTACTCAGGAGACTGAGATCTGAGGATTGCAATTAAAAGCCAGCCTAGGCAGAACAGTCTATGAGACTCTCATCTGCCAGTAGTCACCAAAAAGCTAGAAATGGAGCTGTGGCTCAAATAGAGCATCTGCCTTGAAGAAAAAAGTTAAGGGACAGAGGAACAGAGCTCAGTCGCTGACTTCAAGTCCCAATGCACAATCTCTCTCTCTCTCTCTCTCTCTCTCTCTCTCTCTCTCTCTCTCTCTCTCTCTCTCACACACACACACACACACACACACACACACAGACAAACACACAGAGGCTGAAGCTGTGGTTCAAGGGGTAGAGCCCCACCCTATCATGCAAGAGGCTCTAAGTTGAAATGCCAGTATCACTGCCCCCAAAAGATATTTTGCTGCATTATTTCACACTAGTTTAGTTATGGATTCCATTTTATTCCACAATGAATTTTTGTCATGTCTGTCATATACTTCTTCACTCATTAGTTGATCTTTCTCTGGGAGGCAAGCTCTCTTGCCACTAGGCCATATCCCCAGCCCCTAGTTGATCTTTCTCTGAAGGGTCCCTCCATGTATCTTACCATTGCCTCTGCTGAGGAAAACTAGATGACACAACCTGGCAGTGTGCCTGGCACCTTCCATCTTCCACCTCAACATCTCCAAGAAGAACAGCTACTCACCCACGTGAAAAAGACCACTTGTGTCAGGGCCAGGCTAAGAGGGTTCAGCCCTACTGAATTTAGCCTTTAGGGGCTGCCACTGCTGTTTCTGGCCTCACCACAAAAGGTCAACCTGACTCCTCAGGGACTCAGGGGCCTGGCACTCTGGCCACTGTAGAGCTGAAGTGAATTTTCCAAGCTTCCAACTTGCTGTACCATCACTCGCAGCAGTTATTGCCAACTCCCAAGCTGTTGGTGTTGAGACCCTGTGCCTATGTATCCAATTGTGGTACATCTCTCAACCTTGAAGTACCGTGATCTTTGTCCTGTAAGACTCACCCTTGGCTCTTCACAGCCTTTTTCCTACTACTGCCTACTCCTGTTTGGCTTTCAACCTTCTCTATACTTCTGCCATCCTTCATCACTGCCTCTCAGCATTACACATGCCTCTGTTGCTACTGCGCCACTCTTGTACTATTTGTTAGCAGCTCAGACTGTGACAAAAATCACAAGCAACCAAAGGAAAAGACCATTAAGGGAAAGCCTGAAATTAGACATGATGTTCTAGTCATGGGGGGAGGGGTATGGGAGGATTTTTTTTCTCCAAAAGTGACTTTTTTTTGCCAGTCCTGGGCCTTGGACTCAGGGCCTGAGCACTGTCCCTGGCTTCTTTTTGCTCAAGGCTATCACTCTACCACTTGAGCCACAGTGCCACTTCTGGCCATTTTCTATATATGTGGTGCTGGGGAATCAAACCCAGAGTTTCATGTATACCAGGCAAGCACTCTTGCCACTAGGCCATATTCCCAGCCCCCAAAAGTGGCTCTTGACTCCAGAAATGAGGTGAACCATCAGGTTATGTAGCTGATGAGCATATAGCATGGGTGTGGCATGCAAATGAAGGATTATATTTACACCAATCACAATACAGCTTCCAGTCTTACAAATCACATCCCTCACATAGAGGCCGATCACAAGCCCAATCACTATCTTCTTGCTGAGTTACTAAGGAGATGCTTCCCTTCCCATACTGAATGAAAATAGTGGCAAGATCATTTAAAGATCACCAAGGCTTGCATTGACTCTTGGTTTCTAAGACCATTAGAGGTTGTCTGAACCGGTTGTGACTGGAGCAAGGTCTCTTTGAAGTAGTATATATGGTTGTAGTGGACCTCTGCAGCTGTTGGAATGTTCTCAGAGCTATCATAAGGTCTTCAAAACAATTAGGTTGCCATGAAGGTGGTCCAGCCTATTGCCAGAGAAGGGGAGGCTTAGCGGACAGTTCCCAGATCAAGGCTGCCAGGTATGTGGGAAAAGGTCTATCAGCTTCCACTCACAGGTCCAAAATGGCCCACTCCACCAGTTTTACTTATTCACAGAAAAAGAAAAAGACGAGGGGAAAGGGAAGGTGCTTACAATAATGACATAAACTTCATCAGCAAACTAATAATCTCAGCAATATTTATCAGTGCCTATCATTTAACAAAGCTTAATAGTTATTTGAAGGGATGTAAGTCTGCACATAATAAAGATACCTGTACACTCATAGTTATTGCAACACTGTTCACAACAGGAATCAGCCCAGGTGCCCATCAAATGCAAAAAAGGATAAAAAATATGATGCATATACTCAGTGAAATTTTATTTAGCTATAAAGAAGAACAGAATTATGTTATTTTCAGTAAAATAGTGGGAATTAGAGAAATAGGTAGATTCTTTCTGAAAGAGATAAATATCACGTGTTTTTTCTTTATGTAGAATCTCAACTTATAAACAAGGACATGACTGTTTGCAAGGGTAGGCAACTAACAAGAGGGGGAAGAGGAGAGGTGAGGGTGATGGGAGGGTATACATGATGAAGGTACTTAAGGTGCATGTATAATAATAGAATAATGAAGCCCATTAAAATTGTTAAAACAAATGAGGGGTAGGGGGAATACAAAAGAGTAATAGAGGGGTGAATTTGATCAAAACACACTATATGCACATATTGATTTATCAAAATGAAACTCCTTTGTGTAATTAACACATGCCAATAAAATGCTTTATGGTGCTAAAGCCCTGATCCAGCACTCCAAGGAGAATTGAACCCCTCTGTATTCTTACCTGCTCCCACCAGAGATTATTTTTTGTTGATTGTGGGGCTTGAACTCAGGGCGTGGGCTATGTCCTTGAACCTCTTTGTGTTCAAGGCTAGTGCTCTACCACTTGAGCCACAGCGCCACTTCCAGGGTTTGAGTGGTTAATTGAAGGTTAGAGTCTCACGGGGACTTTTCTGCCGAGGCTGGCTTCGAACTGTGCTCCCCAGATCTCAGCCTCCTGAGTAGCTAAGATTACAGGTCTGAGTCATAAGTGCCTGGCTCCCATCAGAGGTTTTTATCCTCTATAACCTTGAAGAGCATTGAGTAAAGATCACATTCTTTTATATTATCTTCCAGTACAGAGGTACTGTCCTTAGGGTCTTCGGTAGGCATGAAAGTCTCTTGCTAACTAGTCTAAAGTTTTATCTGGACTCAAACATTCCTCTAAAGGTGCTTTCTAGAAACTCTGAAGCATCAGAAGATTAGCATGAGATTATTAAAGCTGGAGAATATAAAGTTTTTCAATATGTTAAAGATTCAGGGGCCAAAAGTCAAAAGGAATACAATCATTATCAGTGGGTTCAGGAAAGTTAAAAACCAATTTAAATTAATAAGAGTAGTTTGCATATTACTGGGGTCTACACAGCCACGTGGCTTAATCATACACCCTACCTCTTTGTCACAAATGTACACTAAGTCCTGTGTTGATAATCACATAGACTCACATTTTGTCTGCTAGGAGATAGTATAATCTGTTATCTAGTATTGTATTTGTCAAGGAATCTAAGGAAGCTTGAAACCCTTCCAAGGTATGTCCTTTGTCTGTTAGCTTCTCTGAGGTGCTTATTAGGTTATGAAGTGCAGCCTCATGGTAGGCCAAATCCTCTCAGGGGATGAGCATTCCAATTGTGAGGCCCTCCCCTGCTAGAATGAGCCCTGATGACCTTTTAGTGAGACTCTTTTTTTTTTTTTTGGCCAGTCCCGGGCCTTAGACTCAGGGCCTGAACACTGTCCCTGACTTCTTTTTGCTCAAGGCTAGCACTCTGCCACTTGAGCCATAGCGCCACTTACAGCCGTTTTCTATATATGTGGTGCTGGGGAATCGAACCCAGGGCTTCATGTATATGAGGCAAGCACTCTTGCCACTAGGCCATATTCCCAGCCCCCCCAATGACCTTTTAGATGGAGAGTACAGAAGGGGATCATAGATCTGAGTGCTGATGGATGGAGATACGGGAGACAACCAGCTGTTCCAGTGTACTGGGCCTTTCAGCCCACAAAGTATTAATTTCCTTGTAATGATCAGAGATAGGCTTGGGGAGGGAGGGTGCATGGCAAATAATCAAAGATGTCTATCTTTCTCTGGAGAAGAATGAATTCGCTGGACCCATACAGAATTATCTTCTACTTGACAATAATGGTGTAGGGGCTAATGAATATCTGTGGTTTGATTCTGGACAAAGTCCAAAAGCTTTTCCTGTGTGAGAGGGACCATTTGGCTAAGGTTGAGAGTGACACATGCCAAGAGTGCTATGGTGCAAAAGCTTTAAAGATTGCAGGGGTTATTAGGAGTGAATTGGCCCAATCAACTCTATTTAGCATTAGGTACCCATAGCAAGACCCATTGGCAGAGAGGCAGGAATAACAGGCTCTGTATTTCTCAGATATATTGACTTATGCTCAGACATGGGAACTTCTCTTGGAACTAACTACTCTATCCAAGTAACCTCAAGTGTGAAGGAGAGTGCTCCCAACTACTCCAACAAAGTTAACCTAAAAGACTAATTTCTAGATATGGCTACCAGTGGTGATTTTGCTAATCCTGTTATTGTTGTTTTATTTTTGGTTCCAGAACTGGGATTTGAATTCAGGTCCTGAGGACTGTCCCTTAGCTTATTTTACTGAAGGCTGGCCACTCTACCTCTTGAGGCACACCTCTACTTACAGCTTTTGGTGGCTAATTAGAGATAAGAGGTTCACGGACTTTCCTGGCTAAAGTGGAGACCCTCTTATCTCAGCCTTCTGAGTAGCTAATGTGAGAAAACCATCTTTTCTATCAAAGTAGTTTGCTTCCTTTCTGTCAATCTCTTGAAAACTGCTTTTGTGAAAAGCTCCTGCTTTGGCCAGGTGGCTCAGCCCCTGTTAAGTACATTTTAGTTACATCCTTTTCCTGCTGTACTTTAATTAAGATATCCTCTTAGAAGCTACTTGAATTTTTTGTTACATCTTTTAATTAAGCCACATCCTTTTGCAGGTTGTGAACCTAAGCTCAGGCAATGTGATCAGATGGGGGTGGGGGTTGCTGTGTTACAGATAAAAGGTAGCAGCCTACCTACCCTGTGTGCCTGCTTGACAGATTTTATTTTTACTTCTGCAGGAGTAAACTTTGCTTTGCACAAGTTCCTTTTTTTAGCTTCTTTTTTTAGTAATTAAATTTTGTTGACAAGGTGTTGTGCAAAAGGGATACAGTTACATAATAGGGCAGTGAGTACATTTCTTGTGATATCTTACACCCTCATTTTTCTTTCCCTTCCCTAGATCCGGTAGGCATATATGCAATACCCAGTGTACCAAAATCATATACAGTAACCACGTAGCGTACGCCAAAGGAAATTCACCTAGAACTTTAAATGCAATGTCAACAATAGAATCCTCCTTTGTCCTTCTCTTGGAGTTCTTTTTGCTTATCCTCGTCTTATATGATCATATGTACATAGCTGTTGAGCTACTGTGATCCACTGATAGGTCTATTCTAGACATTTTTATGTTTAGTAGTTGCTTGGTTTTAGATACATAATGTAAGGTCGCTGACCCAAATCTGTGGAAATACCACTTGAAAAGAAGTTTTTTGTTTCACAGACCTGGCTCTATTGCCCCCACGGCATCAACAGTCATATATCAAGGAGACCATGCCCCTTTGTTCTGTGTGTTCTAGGCTTGTCTCACTCAACATTATTTGTTCAAGATCTCACCATTTCCCTGCGAATAACAATATTTTATCATTTCTAATTGCTATGTAGTATTCCATTGTGTATAGGTAGCACATTTATTGGATCCATTCATCTGTAGTGGGGCATCTGGGTTGTTTCCATATTTTGGCTATTGTGAATTGTGCCGCGATAAACATGGATGTGCAGATGTCTTTATAATATCCTGAGACCTGTTGTTCAGGATAGATGCCTAGGAGTGGTATGGCTGGGTCATAGGGTAGGTCTATGCTGAACTTTTTGAGGAACCTCCATACTGTTCTCCAAAGTGGTTGTACTAATTTGCACTCCCACCAACAGTGAAGAAGGGTTCCTTTTTCCCCGCATCCCCTCCAGCATTTGTTGTTGGCTGAGTTCAGAGTATAGGCCATTCTAACTGGAGTGAGGTGGTATCTCAGGGTTGTTTTTATTTGCATTTCCTTTACTGCCAGGGATGTTGAACATTTCCTCATATGTTTCTTTGCCATTTTTATCTCTTCTCCTGTGAAGTCTCTCTTTAGCTCCTTTTCCCATTTAATAATTGGTTTACTGGGTTTGGAGGTGGTTAGTTTTTTGAGTTCTCTGTAGATGACAAATATTAGGCCTTTGTCTGATGCTGTGCTGGTGAAGATCTTTTCCCATATGGTTGCTCTCTTTCTGGTTTGGTGGTTATGTCTTTAGCTGTGCAGAAGGTTTTTATTTTGTAGTAGTCCCATTTGTCGAGTCTCTCCCCTATCTGTTGTGCCCCTGGGACTCAGGAAGTTCCTACCTGTGCCTATAAGTTTTAGCATTTCTCTTACTCTGTCCTTCAGTAGTTTCAAGGATTCAGGTCTGATGTTGAGGTCCTTAATCCATTTTGAGTTGATGTTGGTGCATGGTGATAGGCTATGGTCTACTTTGAGTTTTCTACATCTGGCTGCCTAGTTTTCCCAGCACCAGTAGTTGAAGAGGCGATGTTTTTTCCATTGTTTGTCTTTAGCTCCTTTGTCAAATATCAGCTGACTGTAAGAATGCGGCTTTATTTCTGGGTCTTCTATTTTATTCCATTGGTCTTCAGGTCTGTGTTTATACCAATACCAGGCTGTTTTTGTTATGATGACTCTATAATAGAGCTTGAAGTCTGGTATTGTGATTCCTCCTGTGCTGTTTTTTTGCCTAGAATTGCTTTGGCTATTCTAGGTCTTTTGCTGTTCCATATTAATTTATGGGTTGTTTTCTCTATTTCAGTGAAGAATGTAGCTGGGATCTTGATGGAGATTGCATTGAATTTGTATAACATTTTGGGCAATATGGCCATTTTCATTATATTGATTCTGCCTACCCATGAACATGGGAGGTCTTTCCATCTCCTTGTGTCTTCTTTGACTTCCCTTTTTAGATTTTTATAGTTCTCATTAAATAGGTCATTCACGTCTTTAGTTAGGTTAATCCCTAGGTAATTTATTCTTTTTTTAGCTATTGTAAATGGTATTTTTCCATAATTTCCTTTTCTGTTTGTACATTGCTGGTGTACATAAAAGCTGCTGAGTTTTGTGGGTTGATTTTGTATCCTGCTACTTTGCCAAAATGGTTTATTAGGTGTAGGAGTTTGGGGACTGAGTTTTTTGGGTCCTTCAGATATAAGATCATGTCATCTGCGAATAGAGATAGTTTGATTACTTCTTTGCCAATGTGGATCCCTTTGATGCCCTACTCTAGCCTTATTGCTATGGCTAGGGATTCCAGCACTATGTTGAATAGAAGCGGGGAGAGTGGGCATCCTTGTCTTGTTTCTGAGTTTAGGGGAAGTGGTTTTAGTTTCTCCCCATTTAATATGATTTTAGCAGTTGTTCTGTTGTATATGGCTTTTATTGTTTTAAAGACTGTTCCCTCTATTCCTGTTCTCTCCAGGGCTTTTAACATGTATGAGTGTTGTATTTTGTCAAAGGCTTTTTGGGCATCGGCTGAGATGATAATATGGTTCTTGGTCTTAGCTCTGTTGATGTGGTGAATTAAGTGTATTGATTTATGGATGTTGAACCATCCTTGCATCTGTGGGATGAAGCCTACTCAATCATGATGTATAATTTTCTTGAGCAGTTTCTGGATCCTGTTAGCTAATACTTTGTTGAGGAGCTTTGCGTCTGTGTTCATTAGTGATATTGGTCTGTAGTTCTCTTTTTCGGTTGGGTCTTTGCCTGGTTTGGGGATGAGTATAATATTAGCTTCATAGAATGAGTTTGGTATTTCTCCCTCTGTTTCTATTTTGCAGAAGAGTTTGAGGAGTATTGATATTAGCTCCTCACTGAAGGTTTTATAGAATTCATTGGTGAATCCATCCATGCCTGGAGTTTTCTTTGTTGGGAGGCTCTTGATTATCTCCTGTATCTCGCTGTAAGTTATTAGTTTATTTAGTTGATTTATTTCTTCTTGATTCCATTTGGGCAGTTTATACTTCTCTAAGAATTGATCCATTTCTGTAAAATTTTGTTCTTTAGTGAGTAAAGGTTCTGGAAATCGTTCCTTATTATTTTTTGAATATCCTGTGTATTTTTTGTAATTTTTCCGGTGAAGTCTCTGATCTTACAGATATGAGTCTCTTCTTTTTTTTATAAGTCTTGCAAGGGGTTTGACAATTTTATTTATTTTCTCAAAGAACCAGCTTTTAGTTTTATTTACTTGTTGAATGGTTTTTCTATTTTCAATCAGATTTATCTCTTCTTTAATCTTTGTGATCTCTCTCCTAGTCGTTTTAGATTCGTTTTTTCTTCTTTCTCCAATCATTTTAGCTGTATCATGAGGTTATTTACCTGTTCTGATTCCTTTCTTTTAATGTGTGCGCTGAGGGCAATGATCTTGCCCCTCAGCACTGCCTTTGCTATATCCAGTAGGTTTCTTTGTTGTTGTGGCTTATGAATTCGTTAATTTCGTCCTTAATTTGCTCTGTTACCCAAGTGTTAGATAACAATGAGGGGTTTAGCCTCCAACTATTTGTGTGGTTTCTGTGGTATCCTTTGTTATTGAGGGTTACCTTGATTCCACTGTGATCAGATAGAATACAAGGGATAATGTCAATACTCTTGTATTTGCTGAGGTTCTTTGTGTGGACTATGACATGATCTATTTTGGAGTATGTTCCATGGGCTGCTGAGAAGAATGTGTATTCGGTCTCTGTAGGGTGAAAAACTCCGTACAGATCTGTCAGATCCATGTGGGATATGGTGTTACTTAGGTCTTCAGCTCCCTTGCTAATCCTCTGTGTGTTGGATCTGTCTTTTGGAGAGAGTGGAGTATTAAAATCTCCCACCATGATTGTATTTGGGTCTATCTTGTTCTGTAGTTCTGAAAGCATTTGTTTGACATATTTAGGGCCTCTTTTGTTCGGTGAGTATAAATTTATCCCCTTGATATCTTGATTCTGGATTTTTCCTTCTATTAAAATGTGGAGTCCTTCTTTATATTTTTGAACTGATTTTAATGAGAAGTCTAGCTTGTCTGAGATCAGGATGGCTACCCCTGCCGTTTTGGTAGGTGTGTTTGCTTGGAAGATCTTTCTCTATCCTTATTTAGAGCCTGTTTTTGTCCCTTGCTTTAAGATGGGTCTCTTGAAGACAACAATTTTTTGTTTACGGATCACTCTGTCAGTCTGCTCCTCTTTATCGGAGAATTTATACCATTTATATTCAAAGAGATCATGGATAGGTGTAGTTTTTTCCCTTCCATTTTCCTTTTAGTCTGTGTTTCCTCTGCTTTCTTTCTTGTCTTTATTGAGCTTCTCTTCATGTTGGGCTCTGGCTATTGTAATTTCTTTCTGTTTCTGTCTGGAGGTCCTGTACTTTTTCTGTTGGGTGGGGTTCCCCTCTTAGAATTCGCTGTAAGGCTGTTTTTTTGTTCACATATTCCTTTAGTTCCTTTTTGCTATGGAAAATCTGTTTTTTCCCTCGAAAGTAAATTCTAATTTGGCTGTGTATCTAATTCTGGGTTGGCAGTTGTTGGCCTGGAGGACTTGGATTGTGTTCTTCCAGGCTGTTCGTGCATTGTAAGTTTGTGTGGAGAGGTCTTCAGTGATTCTGATCTTTTTTTTCCATTGTAATGTAGTTCTTTCTTTGTTTTGTCTGCATTCAGAATATGTTCCTTATTGTTGAAATCTGAGGCCTTGATTGTAATGTGTCTTGGGGTATTTCTTATAGGATTCGGTCTGCCAGGTGTTCTATATGCTTCTGTTATTTGGGTGAGGTTTTCCCTTTTGAGATTGGGGAAATTCTCTGTAATAATTCTATTGAATGTGTGTTGTATACCTCTGCTCTGATACTCCTCTCCTTCATCTATTCCAGTTATACACAATTATATCTCTTCTCCCTTTCCACTGTCTCCTGGATTAGTCTGCCCTGGAGTTTGGCAGTTTCTTGGAGTGTGGTAATCTTCTGGTCCTTATCAGCTGAATCATCATCCAAAAGAGAGACTCAAGATTCAAGATGATCAATTCTTTGTTACGTGGCTTCAAGTCTGGTTTGCACTGAGGCAAGTGAGCTGTTTATGGTTGCCAAACTAGCTCTCATTGTGGTAATTTCTTCTTTTATGAGTTGTGTTTTGAATCTATTTTTTTCATGCATTTCGTTTCTGAGGATGCTAAGGTCTTCTTTAACGGAGGAGTAGACTGTATCTATTTTTGCTTCCATTTCTTTTTTGACTTCCTGAAGGTCGTTCGAGACTTCCATTCTAAGTTCCTGGAATTGTTTTCTAAATTAGTTCCTGAGGCTTTTGATCATTTCTGCTATCTTAGCCTCAGTTGTTTTTTTCTTCTCCATCTTCTCTTCAGTATTATAGCTTTCTGTAGCTGGCGAGTTAGCTTGACCTTTCATAAAATTTGTAATATTTCTTTTTGATTTATGCATCTGGAGTGAAGCAGTTATGGATTGCTTCTTGCACTTCCTTTCAGAGGCCTGTAGGTGGCGGCCTTGGCTTGGCTTTGTGCTGGTTCCTGCTGGTCCGCCAGTGGGTACTTGTTTGTATCCTGGTTCTGGGCTTGAGTTCGGCTGTTGAAACTTACTGCCCTATGGGTGAGCATGACCGTCTCGGTTGTTGCCTAGGTGGTTACCCTCACCGCAGTTAGGGGTGGGTAGGTTCTGTGTCTTTCTCTGCAGGACTGTGCTCTGCCTCTGTGTTAGGCTGACCCTTGTGGGCCCCTGTTGGGGGTTCACGGGTCGCTGATTCAGCGTGGCATGGAGACTTTTCCCTTCTTTGATTATTTTCCCACTAGTTACTTTGGATAAAGAGAGCTCCCTTCTCAGATTGAGTATTGCAGCTGAGGGGCGGCTCGCCCACTGGTCCTGGATTGTGTGTGTGTTCCGCGCTGCTGTGGGCTTTTCCGGGCTGGGGTGTGGTGATTGTTTGGCGACAGCAGCGGCATCGGCTCTCCACGTCTGCAGCACCCAGTTCCCCTGCTGTTGTCTGGTCCTGTGCCTCCAGTCCCGTGCCACCGTCTGTCTTGGTCCACTCTGCGCACAGTCTGGGGACCGTGGAGCTCCTGCTGTATGGTCTCTGCACTCGCAGCAGGACTTTACTTTTTTTTTTTTCCAAATTATTATTATCAAACTGATGTACAGAGAGGTTACAGTTTCATACATTAGGCATTGGATACATTTCTTGTACTGTTTGTTACCTCCTCCCTCATTCCCCCCTCCTCCCTCCCCCTTTCCCTCTCCCCCCATGAGGTGTTCAGTTCACTTACCCCAAACAGTTTGGCAAGTATTGCTTTTGTAGTTGTTTGTCTTTTTTTACCCTGTGTCTCTCGATTTTGATATTCCCTTTCAATTTCCTAGTTCTAATACCAGTATAGATGGTTTCCAATATACTCAGATGAGATTACGTAGATAGTCTAGATAGAACCACAGGAAGGTGATACAAGAAAATCATCAATAGTAGAAGCTAGAGATACACATGGGACGTTGAAAGTACTTACAACTGTGATATAACAATTGTTTCCATAACATGGAGTTCATTTCACTTGGCATCATCACATGTGATCATAAGGGTATAGCTATTGGGCTCTTGTGATCCTCTACTGTGACTTGCCTAATCCTGTGCTAAATATTCCCAATAAGGGAGACCATAGAGTCCATGTTTCTTTGGGTCTGGCTCACTTCACTTAGTATAATTTTTTCCAACTCCTTCCGCTTCCTTACAAATGGGGAAATGTCATTCTTTCTGATAGAGGCATAAAATTCCATTGTGTATATGTCCCACATTCTCCTGATCCATTCGTCTTCTGAGGGGCATCTGGGCTGGTTCCAGATTCTAGCTATGACAAATTGTGCTGCGATGAACATTGTTGTGCTGGTGGCATTACTGTGATTTTGTTTGTGGTTTTTTTGGATAGATACCCAAAAGTGGGGTTGCTGGGTCATAGGGGAGTTCTATATTTAGCCTCCTGAGGAATCTCCATACTGCTTGCCAGAGTGGCTGAACCAGTTTACATTCCCACCAACAATGAAGTAGGGTTCCCTTTTGGCCACATCCCCTCCAAAAATTGTTATTGCTAGTTTTCTTGATATATGACATTCTTACTTGGGTGAGATGGAATGTCAATGTGGTTTTGATTTGCATTTCTTTTATGGCCAGTGATGTAGAGCACTTTTTCATATGTCTCTTGGCCATTCTCATTTCCTCATCAGAGAAGTCTCTATGTAAGTCTTTAGCCCACTTGATGAGGGGGCTATTGGTTCTTTGGGGTTTTGTTTTGGAGGAAGGTAATTTTTTTATTGCTTCTTATATTTTAGATATGAGGCCTTTGTACGTTGAATGGCCTGTAAAGATCTTTTCCCAGTCTGTAGGCTTTCTGTTTATCTTGCGAGCTATGTCCTTTGCCGTGCAGAAGCTCTGCAGTTTGATGCAGTCCCATTTGTCCAACCTTTCTTTGATTTGTAGCCTTTCTGGGTCTTTGTTAAGGAAGTTCCGTCCTGCGCCAAGGAGCCCAAGTGTTTCTCCTACTCCTTCCTTCAGTGTTTTCAGGGTGTCTGTTTTGATTTCGAGGTCTTTAATCCATTTGGAATTGATTTTGGTGCAGGGTGATATATAAGGATCTAGTTTTAGTTTGTTACATGTGTTGAACCAGTTTTGCCAGCACCATTTGTTAAAGAGGCTATCTTTCTTCCAAACTATAGTTTTAGCTCCTTTATGAAAGATTAAGTAAGGGTAGTTCTGTGAGTTCATTTCTGGGTCTTCAATTCTGTGCCATTGGTCTTCAGGCCTGTTCGGGTGCCAATACCAAGCTGCTTTTTATTACTATAGCTTTATAATACAGCTAGAAGTTGGGTATTGTAATTCCTCCAGCACTGTTTTTTCTGCTTAGGATTGTTTTTGCTTTTTTTTTTTTTTTTTTTTTTTGTCAGTCCTGGGCCTTGGACTCAGGGCCTGAGCACCATCCCTGGCTTCTTTCTGCTAAAAGCTAGCACTCTGCCACCTGAGCCACAGTGCCCCTTCTGGCCATTTTCCATATATGTGGTGCTGAGGAATCGAACAGAGAGCTTCATGTGTAGGAGACAAGCACTCTTGCCACTAGGCCATATTCCCAGCCCCTCTAGGTCTTTTATTGTTCCATATGAATTTCTGGATTGCTTCCTCTATTTCATTAAAAAATGGTGTTGGGATATTAATGGGTATTGCATTGAAATTTTAGACAGCCTTTGGCAATATTGCCATTTTGATTATATTAATCCTCCCAATCCAGGAGCATGGGAGGTTTTTCCATTTCCTTGGTTCTGACTTAATTACATTTTTCAAGCTTTTAAAGTTCTCATCAAAGAGGACTTTCACTTCTTTGGTTAAGGTTATCCCTAGGTTTTTTTTTTTGGGGGGGGCCAGTCCTGGGGCTTGGACTCAGGGCCAGAGCCCTATCCCTGGCTTCCTTTGTGCTGAAGGCTAGCACCCTGCCACTTGAGCCACAGCACCACTTCTGGCCGTTTTCTAGATATGCGGTGTTGGGGAATTGAACCCATGGCTTCATGTATACAAGGCCAGCACTCTTACCAATAGGCCATATTCCCAGACCCTATTCCTAGGTATTTTATGTTTTGGGGGACTATTGCAAAAGGAGTTGCTTTCCTGATTTCAGCCTCAGTGTTCGGGTCATTAACATAGAGAAAGGCAGTTGATTTTTGAGGATTTATTTTATATCCTGCCACTTTGCCAAAGTTTTGGATCAGCTCTAGTAGCTTGGGGGTAGAGTCTATGGGGTTCTTTAGGTATAGGATCATGTCATCTGCGAAGAGAGAAAGTTTAACTTCATCTTTTCCTATTTGGATCCCCTTTATATTTTCTTCTTGCCTAATTGCTCTGGCTAGGAATTCTAGTACTATGTTGAAGAGCAGGGGAGAATGTGGGCATCCCTGCCTTGTTCCTGATTTTAAAGGGAATGGCTTCAGTTTTTCACCATTTAGAGTTATGCTTGCTGTTGGTTTGGCATAAATTGCCTTGATTATATTCAGGAATGATCCCTGGAATCCCAGTTTTTCCAGGGCTTTTAGCATAAATGGGTGCTGGATTTAATAGAACACTTTTTCTGCATCCATAGATAAAACCATGTGGTTCTTTACCTTGCTCCGGTTGATGTGGTGGATTACATGAACTGACTTGCGTATATTAAACCAACTTTGCATCCCTGGGATGAATCCAGTTTGATCGTGGTGTATGATTTTTTTGATGACCTGTTGAAGTCGATTGGCCAGAATTTTATTGAGAATTTTTGCGTCTATGTTCATCAGGGAAATTGGTCTATAGTCCTCTTTCCGTGATGAGTCCCTGCCTAGTTTTGGGATGAGGGTTATACTGGCTTCATAGAATGTGTCTGGTAGTGAACGTTCTCTTTCAATTTCATTGAAGAGTTTGAGAAATATTGGTGTGAGTTCTGTTTTGAAGGCCTTGTAGAATTCTGCAGTTAATCCATCTGGACCTGGGCTTTTCTTGGATGGGAGATCATTTATTGCCGTTTCTATTTCAATACTGGATATGGATCTGTTTGAAGATTTAAATCTTCATGGTTGAGTTTGGGGATATAAATTTTTTCTAGGAAATCATCCATTTTTTCTAAGTTTTCAAATTTGTCGGCATAAAGGTTTGCAAAATACTTCCTTATTATTTTCTGAATTTCGGTTATTTCTGTGGTGATGTTACCTTTTTCATCTCTTATCTTGTTTATTTGAGTGTGCTGCCTTCGTTTTTTGGTCAGGTTTGCCAGGGGTCTGTCTATCTTGTTGATTTTTTCAAAGAACCAACTCTTTGTTTTGTTGATTCTTTCGATGGTTTTTTTCGTCTCTAATTGATTTAATTCTGATTTGATTTTAATTATTTGCTTCCGTCTATTGACTTGGGGTTTGGCTTGTTGTTCTCTTTCAAGGAAATTAAGGTGTTACCTTAAATTATTGAGCTGCTGTTTCTCCAGTTTGCAGGTGTATTCACTCAGAGATAAAAATTTTCCTCTGAGTACTGCCTTTGCTGTGTCTCAAAGGAGATGGTACTTTGTGTCCTCATTTTGGTTGAATTCCATAAACATTTGAATTTCCGTTTTAAATTCTTCAATGATGGTTCAGCAGTGTGTTGTTTAGTCCCCATGAATTGTAGGATTTTCTGTGGTGGCTGTTTGAGTTGAGCTCTAATTTTATTCCATTGTGGTCTGAGAGAATGCAGGGAATGGTTTTGATACTTCTGAATTTGTACAGATTTTTTTTGTGCCCTAAGATGTGATCTATTTTGGAGAATGTTCCATGTGCTACAGAGAAGAATATTTATTCTGTTGTTGCTCGCTGGAATATTCTGTAGATGTCGGTTAAGTCTAGTTGGTCTATGCAATTATTTAGTTCTGTGATTTCTTTGTTCAGTTTTTGGCGTGTTGATCTGTCCAGAGATGATAGTGTAGTGTTAAAGTCCACAACTATCAATGTGTTTGGGTTTATGAGTGTTTATAGAGTCAGTAGTGTTTGTTTGATGAAGTTGGGTGCTCCTGCATTTGGTGTGTAGATATTTAGAATGGTTATATCTACCTGTAGAAGAGATCCTTTTACTAGTATGTAGTAACCTTCTTTGTCTTTTCTTACCTTTTTTAATTTGAAGCCAATTTTATCTGATGCTAGGATTCCAACTCCAGCCATATGGGTGCCATTTGCTTGATAGATTTGTTTCCAGCCTTTCACTTTTAGAAGATGTTTACTTTTGCTGGATAGATGTGTCTCTTGGAAGCAGCAGAAAGATGGATCTTGATTTTTGATCCAACTTATGAGCCTATGTTGTTTGATTGGAGAATTAAGTCCATTAATGTTGAGAGTTAGGATTGAGAGATGATCGTTTGTTCCTTTCATTATCACTACCTTGTTAAAAGCTGTGTCTTCCCATTTCTTGATCTGATGTTTACTATTTAGGGTTCATGTCTCTGTCTGTATTGGGATCTTGATTATTTTCCCTGTATAGTACATCTTTGAGGATTTTCTGTAAAGCTGGTTTGGTGGAGATATATTGATTCAGTTTTTCCTTACTGTGGAAGACTTTTATTTGACCTTCAGCTATGAATGAGAGTTTGGCTGGGTACAGAGTTCTTGGTTGGTAGTTATTTTTATTTAGTGTTTGGTATACCTCATTCCAGGCTCTCCTTGCTTTCATGGTCTCTGCTGAGAAGTCTGGGGTAATTCTGATTGCTTTTCCTTTATATGTGATTGTTTTCTTCTCCCTAACAGCTTTAAGGATTCTTTCCTTGTACTCTCCTGATACTGTTTTGATCACAATGTGTCGGTGGGATGTCCTATTCTGGTCTGGTCAGTTTGGGGTTCTAAATGCTTCTTGTATCTGTATAGGCCTATCCTTCTCGATATTTGGGGTGTTCTCAGCTAATATTCTGTTAAATAGGTTGCCTACCCCATTAACTTCTTTCTCCAAGTTTTCCTCAATACCTATTATCCTTAAATTGGGCTTCCTGATCATGTCTTGAATCTCCTGTAGCGATCTGTTTTGTTGATTGGACTGGATTTGTATTGATTTTTGATCTTTCTCCATAGATTCTAGGGAATCTTCAGCTCCTGAGATTCGATCCTCTGCTTCAGTTAGTCGGGACTGTAGGCTAGCTACTTGATTTCGAATCTCTTTTCCTTCTGACTGGTCTTTCCTGATGATTTCCATGTCATCTCTGTGGTCGTGCATGGACTTCTTTACTTCATTAATTTGGTTTTGAGTGCTGTCTTTAACGCCTGGCTTTGAATAGGCTGTGTACTCAGCACGGCAGGGCGCCTCTGGCCTGGTTTATCTGGCTGTGAGTTGTTTGCCTGGGGGAGGTTCCTCCCTCCTGTGCGGGGTGGCCACCTGGCAGAGCTGGCTATGGAATTCAGCTCCATTTCACACTGGGAATTGGCCTTCCTCTTTGACGGAACTGTTTGTCTGTCTCAGGAACTGTTTGGTCCCCTGTCTGGTGTTTCCGTGCCGCTGGTAGCTGCTCGCCACTTTCTCTTTAAATTTAGAAATTCCGGCGGGCAGGGCGGGGCATCTCTGGCTAAGCCTAGGCCCAGGATGAGCCTCCTGCCTTTGCAGGGGCCGTTCTCCTGGGCGGAGCTGCCTCTCACCTGTCAGTCCCTCTTGCCCTTTTCAAAGATGGCTCCTTTGTCCTCACTTTCCCCAGGCCCGCTTTAGTTCCAGTCTGGTCTGATCCTATGCCAGTGTCAAAGATGGCACTTTGCTCTGGCGGTGGGGGAAGGGCTACCTTCCAGAAGCTGCTTTGTGGGCACGAGTGAGAATATCTTTCGTGGGGTACTCACGCTTTCTCTGCGATTTCAGCCCGTCCGTGCTCAGCCGCCGTCTGGAGGGTTTCTCCCTGGTCTACGCTGTGTGCTTTAGCCATGCGGGGCACTGTGCCGGGCACTGTGCCGGCGCCGGCATTGGCACGGCGGCAGGATGCTGCCCAGAGCTCAAATCTGTGTTTTCAGACCAGCAAAGTCGATTTTTCCTTCCTGGCCAGAATCCCTGTACTGTTAGAACTTACTCTGGCTGTCTTTCTAGGAGTAAAAGTTTCTATGGGGTGAGAAAACTGCGATGTCGGAGGGAGCTCAACTAGGGCTCTGCTGCTCCTCTGCCATCTTCCCAGAAGTTTCTGCTGCAGGACTTTTCCACTGTTGCTTCTGTGGTCGCTGATGGTCTGCAGTCCCATTCACCAGCCCAGGGGCCGCTTTCCCTGCCTGGCCCTGTTCTGGCTGGGGTGGGGAGGGTACCTCGGAGATTTTCTGGCTCTGTATAGATTGTAGGCTTTTCTTTCTTTGTTCTTTTTTGTTTCCTGTGTTTCTCTGTTTGTCCTGGTTGTTGGGTTTGCCGGTCTCTTGATGGGACGTTGGGTGTTGGAGTTCCCAGCTTACTATTTGGTTGGATCAAGTTGGGGTGCCTCCCTATTGTGATGGCGCCATCTTCTTCCAGCTGCACAATTTCCTTTTGAGTAGGTGTCCCTGTTCTTTTTCAGTCGGTGTCCTTATTCTTACATGACACCCCAATATCCCGAGGTATTTTTTAAACTAGAATTGCATAAATGAGCTCCAATGCCCAGCTTTTGATGTGTGTTTTAACAAATGCCAATGTATTTAATTTTGTAAAGCTCTTGCTTAAATTTTAAGAACAATGTAGAGAATTGTTGGGGATAGATAAAAAATACAGAAAATAAGTCCCTTATGTCTATACTTTCCTAGAATTACATTAGGACTCCTCAAAAGGGATTTTTCTCTGGGAGCCACTTGGGTCCATGGGACTGATAGACAAGATTCCCTCCTTGACCAAGAGAAAAGCAGCTGCCTTAATCATTCATTTTCTAAATGGTTGATAAGTCCTCTGGCTTTTCCAGAGTCCTACAGACAATGTAATATTCTATATCTACATAAGAAACTCCCCCTCCTAGCACTAATCCTCAGCAGGGAAGTGTAACCACAATCTAGGATGTTAAGACTGTATAAGAAATGACTGATGACTTAGACGATTGGGAGTTCAGCCCAGTGGAATAGTACTTGCCTGACAAGGTTGGTTCCCAGCTCTTCAAAAGTAAAGAAAAATTACTTGGTAGCTACTCATGAAGCTGAGATCTGAGGATCACAGTTCAAAGCCTGCCTACGCAGGAAAGTCCATGAGACTCTTATCTCTGATTACCAAAATAGCTGGAAGTAGAGCTGTGGTTCGACTACAGTGTCAGCCTTGAGAACAAAAAAAGCCTAGTGACAGCACTCAGGCCCTGAGTTCAAGCCCCCGGACTGGGACACACACACACACACACACACACACACACACACACACACACACACACAAAGAAAAGACTTGTGCATGTATGCATAGGATATATAGTTGGGATGAGGAATGAAGAGGTTTATCAGGAAGTATAAAGATGATACAAAAAGTCTCAGGTTAATGTGAACAAAACAAAAACAGATTCATGACTGATAACCTACAATAGACAAAAAAGTCTAGGTGCATAAATTTGATGAAAATTAGGTATGTTTGAGGGGTTTCTGGCCTCAAAGGCCCTGTGTATTTGAATTATCTTCATAGCATAGAGATACCCATGATGATAATTGAATTGCCACATCAACAGGCTAGTGGACCGTGGAGTGTCTGTTTCAGAGAAATTCTAAGGTCCAGTCCAGTACGGGACTGGAGCAAAGCCAACAAGGACAAAGGTGAAAAAGACAGAGACAGGGACAAAGATAGAGAGAAGTGAGACAGTGGATGGAAGAAATAGAGAACAATAATATTAAGTAAAAGCTCCTTTACCTGCCCCCCAAAAACCCCCAAGATAGCTGTTTTCTAGGCACAAACCTTGGTTCTCAAAGTTGAGCTCTTTGCTCTAGTAAAACTTTACAGCAGGGACAGGGTAAAAGGTGAAATGGAGATTAGTGTGGCTCATAGCTTCAATCCTAGCTATGCAGGAGTCTGATTGAGATCTGAGGATCATGGTTTGAAGCCAGCCTGGGCAGAAAAGTATGTGAGATTATCTCCAATTAACCACTCAGGAAAAGCTGGAAGTGGTGCTGTTGCTCAAGTGGTAGAGGGTTAACCTTGAGTACAAAGTGGCTTAGGGACAGTGCCCAGGCCCTGAGTTCAAGTCCTGGGATCAGCCAAAGAGAGGAAGAGAGGGAAGGAGAGAGGAAGGGAGGGAGGGAGAGAGAGAGGGGACAGAGAGAGAGAGAGAGAGAGAGAGACAGATAGGGAGACATACCCTAAAGATATTTTCACAAAACAAGTACTGGATTCTCAGAGATACTTGGTCCTCACAGATGCTCACTCTAGATCCCACAGAAATTATTCATAAAGTATCATTAAAAAGCACAGTGTTAGTTAACCAGTGACCCAAGATACAAACTTAGGATTTCACTACTTATTGAATATTGTACTATTTACAATAGGTTAGAAAACTAAGCTTCTAACCATCGCACCTGTGGGTTTAAAGAGCTATAGTTATAGTCTCTACTTGTCAGGGATTAGTGTTACAAGGCTAACAGTTGCCAGCCCATAAGCCCTTGGCACCCAGGTCCCAGGACTATCAACACCAGGAGAGCTAGTCCTCATTTACTTGTTATTTCCAGACAGCTCATCGGGAATACTGTTGTGCACTCCAAATCACCTATTGATGACTTATAATACCTTATACCTTATACCATGCCCATGCTATGTAAATACCTACTATGGTGTACTACTTACAGAATAATGACCTACAAAGTGGGTAGTATTCATTCAATAGAGACAACATTCCTGAAGAGTTTTGTTCTGTGATTGGCCAAATCCATGAATATGGTGCCCATATATATGGAGTGCTATCTGCAGTTCAGGAACAGTTATGGGGAACACATGTCTGCACAATATGCCTTTCCCTCGGAGAGGTCCAGCGGCTTAGGGGGTGTCCTTGGAGGCAGGGGTAGGACGGCATATGGGATACTCATGCAAACCCCTGGCCCCATCCGAGGCAAATGATGACGTGCACTTCTTGATTTAGGTTTCAGCAAGTTAGGAACTGAGGTTATATCTATTTGAGAGATAGGATGCGTGAGACTCAGAAAGATGAAGAAATTAGCGTGAGGCCCCCTCAGGTTCCAGGCAAGAGAATTGGGACAGGAACCCAGACAGCATGGCCCCAGAACTTGCCACATCCCACTCTTGACACCCAATGCAGCATGGTAAGGGCACTAAATCAAAAAGGAGCAAGCATTTCCTATATACTATGTTGTCAAAGTCCCTGCTTTAATGGACTTACAGTCTAGCTCAGGGAGATAGACAATAACCAAGAAATAAGAATATAATATGTTCGGGCTGGGAATATGGCCTAGTGGCAAGAGTGTTTGCCTCATATACATGAAGCCCTGGGTTTGATTTCTCAGCACCACACATATAGAAAAAGGCCAGAAGTGGCACTGTGGCTCAAGTGGCAGAGTGCTAGCCTGGAGTAAATGGAAGCCAGGAACAGTGCTCAGGCCCTGAGTTCAAGGCCCAGGACTGGCAAAAAAAAAAAGAATATAATATGTTCAACTGCTTTGAAGGAAAACAAAGCAAGGTATTATACTGAGATGGATCGTGTTATTTTATTTAGTTTTCATTGCATATATTTATACATTTCATTATATGTTAATGGAGTACAATGTGATGGTTGGATTGACTTATTCTTTTCAACAAGATGTTGAGACATAACATCATGAAGTACTTATTTATTAGGGAGTTGAATACTGGATCATTTTGTTCTTATTTTCCTGCAGAGCTATTGCTTTACTGTATTGAAATAGTGTCAACAACTGTGCTATATTGAAAACGAAGCTAAGTACTGATCTGGGGCTGGGGTACTGGGAGCTTAGTGCTTGTGTGCTTGCCTACCATACATGAATTCCATCCATACATATATTCCATCCCCAGGACCACACAAAAAAGATAACATTGTTGTTGCAAAATCAAAAATCTTCTACACTTCCAGTTAATTCCAATGGAAAGATCAATAACTATTTTGACTCAAAGCCAGGGATAGATGTAAGCAAATTACAATATAAAGCTTAGGATAACAGTACTACCCTTTAATTATATATCATTATGAGTATTTGCATGGGTTCTGAATACTAAGGCCTAGTCTGGAAACTGCAGGTTATTATGAAATGGTGTGCTGTGTCCATGGAAGTTAAGGGACAGTTTCTTTCAGTAGCAGTGTTAAGAAGTGTTTCTTTTTCCATCTGTATTGCTCCAAGTTGCTTTTTCTAGCCGGGTGCCAGTGGGTCACACCAGTAATCTTAACTACTCAGGAGGCTGAGATCTGAGGATCTAGGTTTGAAGCCAACCCAGACCAGAAAGTCCATGAGACTCTTCTCTCCAATTAACCACCAAAACTCTGGAAGTAGGGAAGTGACTGAAGTGGTAGAGCACCAGTTTTGAGCCAAAAAAGTCAAGTTAAAGTGCCAGGTCCTGAGCTCAAACCCCAGTACTGGCTCGCACACTGTGTGTGCATGCATGTGCGCACACACACACACTCACACACACACACCAAGCTTTGTCCTTCAACATGTTCAGACTTTTGTTGTGTTCAGCCAGGAGCTTTGGACTCGCATTCACTGAGCATCTGTGGGCAAGTTGCTAAGCTTCTAGAGCCTTGGTTGTCAAGTAAAACTGCTAAGCTATGACCTGTCTCCTCCCAGGGTTGTTGTGCAGCTGACAGAAAATGCAGATGAGGAAAGCCTTTAACTCCCAAACATCACTTGAGGGTGCTTAGCAAACATACAGCTTCCTGAGTTAGTGCCCTGGTGACACAGGGGAGAGACCCAGATAATTGCCATCATCAGTCATGCCTAGGAGATGCTCACTGGATCAGCGGTCCTCAACATGCATGCCACATTGGAGTCACCTAGAAGGAATACCAATCTCTAGGTGTCCACATTGCACGCCAGCATCTGAGGATGAAACCCACGCATTGGTGTGAAGTTCTTCACCTAGCTGAGTGCCAGTGGCTCACACCTGTAATCCTAGCTACTTAGGAGGCTGGGATCTGAGAATTACTGTTCAAAGTCAGCCTAGGTAGGAAAGTCCTTGAGACTCTTATCTCCAGTTCAGCAAAACCCCCCCCTCAAAAAAAACCAAAAACCAAAAAACAAAAAACAAGAGCCAGAAGTGGCACTGTGACTCAGGTAGTAGAGCACTAGCTTTGAACACAAAAGCTCAGGGACAGTGCCCAGGCCCTCCTTAGTTCAAGTCCCAGGACCAGCGCGCACACACACACACACTGCATCCAGTACTCAAGAGTTGGAAGCAATAGGTTCTCATGTTTAAGGTTAATCTTGGCTACGTAGCAAGGCCCTGTTCAAAAGTAAGTAAATAAATAAATAAATAATATTTTCTAGATGAACACAATGTGCAAGCAGGGATGAGATTCACTACCTTAAATGCTATGGCATGGAGACTGTAGTTGATGACAGGAGAGGATACTGAGTGGTAGATAAGCAGGGACCCTCCCCGCCCCCACACACAGGGAAGGCAGCAATGAAGTTAAGGGGATGAGGTACTTAGAACTAGGAGGCCTTTTTACTTTTTAGCACTGTGTTCTTGTCTAAAGCACATTCATTTTCCAGAACCATAATATCTTAAATAAAAGCCCAAATGTGTCAGGGCTAGGGAGAGAGTAATTAATAGCTATTACCCTGTAGACCTCCAAACTTTATTTATAGTTTGGCAAAATACTTGAAAAAAATTCCATGAGAAACCCTAGCTCAACATTAAAGATGGATTATCTCTACCAGGATACAAAAATCATCTCCATTGGCAGGAATTCTTCAACACTTAGGCAGGGGGCAGCACATGGCCTTTTAAATCAGTACATCTGATTTTCCTCCTTAACTCTAGAAGCAGGGAATCCTAAACAGAATACCAGAAATAATGATCAGTGTTATTTCTGGATTTTGCATAATCTCTTATGTAACAGAAAAGAGGAAGAAACCTTTTTTTTTTTTCCCAGTCCTGGGCCTTGGACTCAGGGCCTGAGCACTGTCCCTGGCTTCTTTTTGCTCAAGGCTAGCACTCTGCCACTTGAGCCACAGCGCCACTTCTGGCCATTTTCTATATATATGGTGCTGAGGAATCGAACCTAGGGCTTCATGTATACAAGGCAAGCTCTCTTGGCCCTAGGCCATATTCTCATCCCCGGCAATCCCTTTTCTATATAGCTAGCCACACAGAATCCTTACAACAACCCTGCCAGATAGACTGACATTGTCTTCAGATTGCAGCTTAGGCAACTGAGACTCAAGAAAAAAGCTTCATCTTGGGTGACACAACTAAAACATTAGCAGCCTGTAAAACCAGAGTAGGATCACTGAGTTTGCAAGTGATCAGAATAAGTCATAAGAGTCTCTTCAACAAATGATACCAGGAAAACTGCATAATCACACACAAAGAATAAAATCAAAAGTCTGCCTCATTCCAGATAGAAAAATTAACTCAACCCATAACTGACAAGATAAAATTAACTCCAAATTCACTTGACAGCTTAAATATAAGCACAAAAAGGATAAAACTGTTAGCAGAAAACATAGGGACAAATCTTTGTGATCTTGGACTTTGTGAGGAATTTTTACATTTGACAGCAAAAAAAAAAACATGAGAAAGCACAGGAAACATACAGACTGAACTTCTGCACAATTAAAACCTTATATATATATATTAAAAGACACTATAGTGTAAGTGAACAGCCTACATGATGGGAAAATACTTGTCAATTATATATTTGATAAGGCTTCAGTGTCTAGAATAAAGGAGGACATTTTACAACACAACAGAATACCCAATTCAAACTGTGCAAAGAACTGAAACATTTCTCTCTGCAAATAAAATACACAAGTAGTCAACCAACACATGGAAAGATACTCAAGATAAGCAATCATTAAAGAGATAAAATCAAAACCACAACAAGATTCAACTTCAGGGCTGGGAAGGTGGATTACTGGTAGAGTGCTTGCCTAGCATGCATGGAGCCCTAAGTTTGATTCCCCAGTACCACACAAACAGAAAAATCTGAAATGGCGCTGTGGTTCAAGTTGTAGAGTGCTACCCTTGAGCAAAAGAAGATCAGGGACAGTACCTAGGCCCTCAATTCAAGTCCCAGGACTGGCAAAAAATAAAGGAAAAATACAACTTCACATCCAATATGATGGTTATAAAATAATTAAAAGGAAGCCAGGCACTGATGGCTCATGCCTGTAATTCTATTTGCTGAAGAAGCTGAGATCTGAGGATATTAGTTTTAATCCTCAGATTAGAAAAGTCTGTGAGACTCTTATCCCATTTAACCAGTAAAAAGTCAGAAGTTGAAGTGTGGCTCAAGTGGTAGAGTGCCAGAGTGCTATCATCACCCTCCTTTTCCCTTTCCCTCTATCTTCTGCCCTTTGTAAAATCACATCAAATGATATGAAGAAAAAACTAACAGTCCTAACATCCCCAGGATTACCAGTAAAGCAACATCCCTACATGAAAAGAGGTAGCCAAAAGTTATATGCAGTGACACACTTTCCCTTTTGGGACCATCCCTAACACTAATTTCTGATTCCCCCATTCTCTCCAGAGGCCATACAAATACCACCATTTAATATTTTGGCCTGTGAGCAATATCATAGGACCTTCCCCTTAATTCTTTATCCTCAGCTTGGAATACATCCAAAGTCTTCCCTAAAGGCACAGGGACAATAACAGGGGAACAAACACACATCGTAGCATGGAACTACATCATTTGGCTGGCAAAGGAAGACATCTCCAAGCCGGACATGAGTGGCTTACATTTGTTATCCTAGCTGCTCAGGAGCATAAGATCTGAGGATAGAGCTTCAAAGCCAGCCCAGGCAGGAAAGTCTGTGAGACTGTTATCTCCAATAAACTACTCAGAAAAAGCTGGAAGTGGCTCTGTGGCTTAAGTGGTAGCTAACTTTGAGCCAAAGAAGCTCAGAGACAGCACCTAGGCCCTGAGTTCAAGAATTACTATCAGTCTTCCTTAGTGTAAGCCACACTAGACCTCCAGCTCTCACATTGATCCTACCTCAAGTCCACCTAAGAACCCCAGAGATCCCATTTCTCACCCTGTAATTACCTAGCAGCCTCCAGTACCTTCTCCCCTTTGAGGATCTCAAGAAGACCTAGTCTTAATTGAGGAATACTTACTTCACAGATGTCTACTTGATCACATGTGCACTTTTGGTATGACATCAGGATGAACTTCCTCACAGCAAAAGTTGTAAAATGAAGGAAGGAATCCATCTTTTTGGAGACACAAGGTGGAAATTTTTGTGGCTCAATAATCAGAAGACACAGAAAATGTCCCTAAAGGTGTCTCATTGGTCATTAGTAGTAGAAGCAGGGAGAAGAAATGATCTTTCTCGGACCTCTGTGTTCTCCTGTGATTTCTTAATGCTATGTCTTCACACCTGGCTGCAAGCACTGGGGACATGGCCTTGACTACCCTACCCAGATCCTTTGAACTGTCCCTCAGATCTCAGGCCATATGACAGTTCTGTGAGTCCTGGGGCCCTTTAGGGGCTGATAGACAGAGATGGATGGCCCAGGAGAAGGAGCTACCAGAGACTCTGGGAAAATACATCCAATGGGGCCAAAAATGAGCCAGAAGCTGAACAGATCTCTTCAGGCATGGGAGTCAGGGACATGAGACACACCTTGAAGAACAAAAGAAGATTCTGACTGGACTGCTACAGTGTGAGGGGATGTGTGTGGGAGGTGTGCTTGGGGTAACATAAAGGTGAAGATGAGAGAGTGTCCCACATCAGGCCCATCCCTTAGAGCTGCGGAGTCAGCTTGGTGTACCCATGAAAGTGAGAAAAGCCATGGGAATGTCTGGTGGAAACACTTCTGAGCCCTACGAAGAAGAGGTCTTCTCAGAGAAACATAACCATGCCAAGCTTGCCTGGATGAGGGAATAGCACAGCCTGGACCTTGCCAAGATGGTGTGTTTAGAAGGCCTGACTAGACCAACATCTCACCAAAGTATAGAGACCACTGTCCTCCTCTCTCCTTCCTCTCCTGTCCCAAGCAGATGGCACTTCAGTGGCTGAGCCAGTGGACTTGCTCTTTCCCTGCCCTCTGACAGAAAAGCTGCTATTGCCTGACCCTTTACAATGCCATTTGTTTATGTATTTATTTATTTATATTTAATTGTTCATTGTTATTTTAAAGGTGATGTACAAAGAGGTCACAGTTACATGTCAGGTAATGACTTCATTTCTTTTTGGACCATGTCACCCCTTCTCTACACTCTTGCCTAGTTTTTACTCCTGTGTACACCTACAAGTCGTATAGTTCATTTTCCACATAATGTCCAGTGAGTACTGTTGCTGCATTTGTTCCCCCTTTGTCCCTCCATTTCTGTGCCCCCTTTACTCTTGCAACAACAGATAAATTAACAAACAAGACAAAAAGAAAGAAAACAAAAACAGTAACAAAGCAACCCCCAAACCTCTTGTTTCCATTTCCTGGAATACATTCCTATCTATATTATTTTATATAATAAGAATTGACATTCCCTTTTCCTTATTGGGTTGATAATCAGTGGCTAGGGCCTGAGTCTGAAGTACCAACACTCATTTCTACCTACCTGTAGGAACCAGAGCACAACTACCTCTGGGACAAGCAGTCCATCCTGCCCACATCTGATAGGCTCTAAGTGCCTGAGCACTTTTACCATGGCCTCATGGCTCCTTTTGTCCACCACTCAGCTTGATTCCAGCAAGGGTTAGACCACCATGATACCCCACAAGTCAGGGTTTCCACTACCAGTAAATGAAGAAGAGCTGTGTGTCTCTGTGCAGGCATATGTGTGTCTCTGTGCATGCACCTGTGTATCATTGTTACGTAGGTTGTTTTCTGCATTACTGTGTATCCTGTATCTCCTTTCAGGGCCCTGCTACTGTCTATCAAATCCTGAGGACACTTTGAAGACCATTTTGCTGGTGATGTGACATGCTCTATGCCCATGGCTGTGTTCCAATGGATCATCACCAGGTTTTTATTGTCAGGGAATGGACTCCTCTGACAGCCCTGAGTAGCTCCTCATTCTTGACCTCCTCCATCAATCCTCATCAGGGCCAGGGTCACCCACAGAGTGGGGTTAAGTGGTAAGATGCTGTCCTTTTCAAATAGTACTGGATAATAATGCTCTCTTTTTTTCAAGCTGAAAATTTAATGGTTTAATTCCAGGCCCTGTAAGAATCTCTTTGTGTCAAAGCCATCTCATTAAAGCAGTCAGAATACAATGTTCCTTGTGTCTAAATGAATACATCAAAGCGACCAGGTCAAAGTGTTACATACCCATGTGTGCGCATGTGGGCGTGCACTTGCACCCATGCCTTGAGTTTCTGAGGGTCATTGGCTATGTGATCCCTTTTAAAGCATTGGGACCAGCCCAGGTGTCTGGAGGCCTGGGTACCCTATCTAGCCTATACTGTAGACATTTGGGAGAGAAGGGGTCCATCAACATTCTCCAAAGAAATGCCTGCCAGGGCTTGTCTGTGTATGATTTTAGTCCTACACTTATCAAGATGAAGAAATGAGACTAAGCCATGGATTCAGATGTTACTATTGACATCTCCTTCTAGCCGCCCAGACCTCTCCTCGTTGGATTTCATCATTTCATGGCTGCCATCAGTCCAGCCAGCTTTTCTAACAAGGCTCCTCTAGTAAGAAGTCATAAAATGCTTCCTAATAGATCCGGGAGCCTGGAGCTAGACCCACCCATTTGTGAGTCCCATTAAGGAGAAATGAATGGAGGATTGTGGGCTTCATGGGACTCCAGCCTTTTAAGGATGGAGAGAGGTCAGGAACACATCCTCCTCCAGTGCCAGCTCACAGGTGGCTTGGGCAGTCTGCAGGGAGAAGGGCAGAATAGGACTGAGATAGGGAGAGTGCAGAGGCCAAATCTGCAATGAGATTTGATGGAACAAAGGACCCAGTCCCCGACTGTGGCAGGGTTCAGGGTACATTGATTGGACCCAGTCCATAGATGAGACAGGCCCAACCTCACTACCATGACCACTCTGCCTCTGCTATGAAATGGGGCTCTCATTTCTGCCTGGACAATAGCTATACTCATTGTCCTCCCTCTGCTAAATTTTCCAGCCCTCACCCACACAGTATCCAGAAGGACCCTGTGGGCACAGTTCCTAATCTCTTTTGCTCAAGACAAGTACTCTACCACTTGAGCAACAGCACCACTTCCACCTTTATCTGTGATTAATTAGAGACGAGTCCTGCATACTTTCCTGCCGGGGTTGACTTTGAACCACAGTCTTCAAATCTCAGATTCCTGAGTATGTATGATTATAGGTGTGAACCACTGGTGCCTGGCTTCTTTTTTAATCAAAAAATTAATTGTTATTATAAAGGTGATGTACAAAAGGGTTAGCGTTACATAAGTCAATATTTTTATTTAAAAAATTATTGTGCTGGGGCTGGGAATATGGCCTAGTGGCAAGAGTGCTTGCCTTGTATACATGAAGCCCTGGGTTAGATTCCTCAGCACCACAAATATAGAAAAGGGCCAGAAGTGGCGCTGTGGCTCAAGTGGTAGAGTGCCAGCCTTGAGCAAAAAGAAGCCAGGGACAGTGCTCAGGCCCTGAGTCCAAGACCCAGGACTGGCAAAAAAACAAAAATTATTGTGCTGGTACTGAAGCTTGAACTCAGGACACAGATACTGCCACTTAAACTTTTTTGTTTAAAGCTGGAGCTCTACCACTGGAGCTCCAATTTCTGGGGTTTTGGTGGTTAGTTGGAGAAAAGAGTTTCATAGACTTCCTTGCCTGGGCTGGTTTTGAACCATGATCCTCAGATCTTAGCTTCCTGAATAGGTAGGACACTGACACATAGCCTAGAAGAGGCCTCTGGAAACACAGCCCCAACTTCATCACTACCTTTATAAAACCCTCGATGAAGTAACATTTCCAAGACTACATGGCCTGAATGGTCTCTTATTTGACACCAAAGCCTCTTCCATCCCATCTTAGAACACAGCTCTTGCAGAAACCAGTTTGGGAAATAGTGTCTGTATGTGGCATATGAGTGCAAATCTTTGGGACTTGGCATCTACAGGTCCCCTCATCCCCTCATCTTCACTCATGCTGTCTCCCAACTGGAATGCTTTCCTTACCCTTCTTCTTCTAGTAGCTAGTTAGCACTTAATCTTTCAAGACTTAGCCTGTTTCTTCCAGGAAACCCACCCAGTCCCTCATTCTCCTGGCTGGACTGAGGTATGTGTTTCCCTCACACCCTGTGTCTACCTCTGACTTGTCAGCTTCCAACATATATTCATACATCCTCCATATTTGCCTGTTGCATGGCATTTTGAGCCCTTTGAAGGTGGTATCTGGCCCAGAGCCTAGCATAGAGCCTGCCAGTTCTGGGTGAATGCTGAAAGGATAAATAGGAAAGGGAGGAAGAGTAGAAAGAGAAGGTAGAAAATAAAGAAACAGTGGGAGAGAAAAGAAAGTACTCACACGCTTTTGTCAGGCAGGAGTCACCCAGAGTGGTCCCCATGTTCTATGTGTTGTGTCAATGGACTTAAAATTGAATAGAGTTGCTGACACTGGTGGCTCAAGCCTGTAATCCTAGCTACTCAGGAGGCTGAGAACTGAAGATCTAGGTTCAAAGCCAGTCTGGGCAGGAAAGTCTGTGAGACTCTTATCTCCGATTAACCACCAGAAAACCAGAAGTGGATCTATGGCTCAAATGGTAGAGCACTAGCCTTGAGCTGAAGAGCTCAAGGACAGTGCCCAGGCCCAGAGTTCAAGCCCCATGACCAACAACAACAAAAAGAAAATTGAGTGGATTCTATTATATGGGTCAGTGTGCCCCTCCAGCGTGAATGGCCACTCACTCTTGGCTCATTGATATCTAGTGAGATTGCTGTCCCTACCATATAGCAAATGGCACATTAGACAGGCCGGTCTTGTTATTTACAAGTGCTTGCAAAGCTAGTGAACAAAACCCCTCAGGGCAGGTGGTCTTCTCTGGGCTCCCAAAGAGCATGTTGAACACCAAGTTGTACTGCAATGAGCCCTGGCCTTAAGTTACTGCCTGTGGCTGCTTAGGGCTAAACTGGAAGGAAAGGCCAGACTGGAGACTCACCTACTTCAAGATGGTCTGCATCCTGGTCTATATTTACCTAGTGACCAGCCTCCCCCCCCCCCAAACCCCACACTTTTTCTCTCTTGTTGGGAACAGCTGTGCCTTTAAGAGGCCACAGCTGGCTTTAGCCTGTCCCTTCCCCTTCCGCCTGTAACAGGAAGAGAAGCCCCCGCCCCTGGGGGGCGAACACATGTGTGCCATCATGGTGGGGAATTCTACAGAGACCCAGCTCTTGGGAGGCTGTAATCCCCGCCCACAGAGGAAGTTTTGTGACATCACCTGATGGGCAGCCCAGTCAGCCAATCAGTCAGTCACCCCAAGTCCTTCCCCTTCCGCTTTTGTCATCGTAATAAATTCTTCTGCCCGCCCTCTGAGCGGCTGAGGTGCATGGACCATCGAATCGCCTCCCCGATGTCTCTCTCTCCGCCGCCGTTCCATACGTAAGGGGACCGGGGAGCGGGGATCTCGGCATTTCTCCTCAACTTAGCGCAAGCCATTAGAACATGCTTTGCCTTCTGCTGGCAGAGGGACAAAGCCGAGTCTTCTTTCATAGTTTAGAATTCAAGCATCTCCCCTGGAGAAGTGGGGAGAGGGGTCCCAGAGAGACCCCAACCTCTGGCGCCCGAACGCGGGGCACAGGCGGGAATGCATGGCTGGGAATTTCAGGGTTCAGCAACCCCACAGGTTACACTAAGTGAGTGGGTTTTCAGAGGAGGAAGTGCCCACCCAGAGAGGGGACAAACACATAGAGAGAAAACAGGCATGGGCTCGTGCAGCTTTGCGAGTCCCGCGATGTGGCTTCACGTCGAGCAAGGGGGAGCAGGGCGCGCGTCCCACAGAGACGCAGCAGGGGAGGGCTGGGGATGGCAGCGGGAGCCCTCGCCCACCTGGCGTTTCCAGGTCCCGATCTGTGAATGGGTGGCAGGGCGCGCGAAGAGTGTTTGGGCTCCGCCTGGCCACAGGCCAGGGGCCCCACTCGGGCTCACACGCGGCAGCGTGCGCTGGAGCCTGCACGGCCTCGAACAGCACCGAGCGCCTAGTGCAAAAATCTTTGGGCTGCCGAGTGTGGTGGAAGCACGCGATCATCGCCAGAGCACAGCGGGTGGCCTGGCACCCGAGAGCGGCAGTAACGCGGCGGCTACACGCTTGAGGGGGTCCCAGGGCAGATGGCTCGGGTTCCGCAGCGGTGCTTGGGAAATGGCGGGCGGTCATCGTGGGAGGTGAGCACTGGCGGCGGTGGTGGCTTTCGGATGAAAACTGCTTTTGGGCTGAGCTGCCTGTCTCACTGCAGCTGGGTGGGACTAGAGATTGCGTCTGTGAGCTCACTGTGCAGCTGCTGCATTTTTCTCTCTCCTGACAAATAGCTTATGGTTAAAATTAAAACAAGGAAAAGTCTCAAATTATATTATAAACTAAAATGGGATATTAAAAAGGGAAACAAAGAGTTTTGATACACCAATAAGTAATTTGGGTGGATTTCCTATAATTACCAGTTCAATGATACAAAAGTTGGAGGAGTTTTTCTGGATGGATGGAAAGTCTGCTTGTCTGATGTGATTTAAAAAAAAACTGCTTTGAAAGACACAAAGAAAGGTTTTCTGCTCATGTTGTAGATGTTTGTTAAGCTTGGAGATTCGGTTAAGTTCTGTTTGTGGCTAAATCCTGTTTTCTCTAGCTGGTCAATGCATGTGGCAGGCAATAGATTCCTCCATCTTGGTTCCCTCAAGGTTCCAAAAACTCTTGAAGTTGGAGTCCCATCCATCCCACAGGTTATGGGCGTGCCAGACTCCCCTGGGCTGGGCGAGGCAGCTTAAAGATATCCACCTGTATTGAGCCGCACCATGTGTCTGTGCTTTGTTCATGTCCTGTCTCCAAACTGGTTTGTTTCTTTTTTTTTTCAAAATGTGGCTTCTTCATTTCCTTGCCAGATAAACTGAAAGTTTTTACTTCCTAGGAAGGGTTTCTCTTGCTTTTTTATTCAACCACGTGGTTCTATTATGGGCAAATTAATACCATTTGCCACTGGAATTCCAGAAAACTTAAATGGCCAATCAAAAAAGCAATTTTAAGGGCTGGGGATATAGCCTAGTGGCAAGAGTGCTTGCCTCGGATACACGAGGCCCTAGGTTCGATTCCCCAGCACCACATATACAGAAAACGGCCAGAAGCAGCGCTGTGGCTCAAGTGGCAGAGTGCTAGCCTTGAGCAGGAAGAAGCCAGGGAAGGTGCTCGGGCCCTGAGTCCAAGGCCCAGGACTGACCAAAAAAAAAAAAAAAAGATTAAAAAAAAGCAATTTTAAGAGCACTCAGGGTTCATATGTGTGTCTGTGTGTCTGTATGTCTGTCTGTTAGTAAGATTTAAAAGCAGAACAATAGGTTTTCAGCCCAATGTTCGGGGGCGAGCAAATATGTCTAAGAAAAACTCCATAAGGTTCAAATATACAGCATGTGGTATAAATACAGTGATGTAAAACCAGTGTGTTATTCTTTATATTCAGTGTGTTAAAAGTCAAGTGTATATCTAGTCCTGACAATTCTTTGGCATAAATTAAGATTTTACCTTTCCATTTTTTTTTTTTTTGGCCAGTCCTGGGGCTTGGACTCAGGGCCTGGGCACTGTCCCTGGTTTCTTTTAGCTCAAGGATAGCACTCTGCCACTTGAGCCACAGTGCCACTTCTGGCCATTTTCTATATATGCGGTGCTGGGGAATTGAACCCAGGGCCTCATGTATATGAGGCAAGCACTCTTGCTACTAGGCTATATCCCCAGCCCCTTACCTTCCCATTTTTATCTCCTGTGTTCTCGTAAACTCGCAAGATCAAAAAAATTAGAATCTTTTCATTCAAATGTGACTATTAACCTAAATTTTCCTGACCCCAAATTAAACATTTTGCTTCCTAGGATGCAGGCCCAACGCGTGTGCTAACTGTCTGTTCCCAAGCTGCCTGATTTCACTACTAACGATCCCTTGGTCTCTCTCTCTCTCTCTCTCTCTCTCTCTCTCTCTCTCTCTCTCTCTCTCTCTCTCTCTCTCTCTCTCTCTCTCTCTCTCTCCCTTGCATTGGAATCTGCTCAAACGATTTATGAGCCTTGTAAGGATGTAAATAGTCCTATCCTAACAGTTACTCCAGGTTAAATCACCATAGCTTTGTTGGTGGCCACAGAGATAACCATGTGGATTGTGTGATTAAGAAAATCCTTTTACCCTGCTTAAACCAGAAGGGCATCAACCCACAAAAGCCAAAAATGCTGGGGAAGTTTTAACTATCAACCAGTCTGTGTAGAAATCTTGCAGGTAACCCAAGACAAGATGTGACAGTCTATCCAGAGATGACACTGCAGCCTTGCCCAGATCTCTCATGCCTGACTCCATCGTATGGCATGGAACATGCCAATTTGGGATAAAAGATGCAGCCACTGCTAAAACTAAAATTTCCACACTGCTTTAACCTTTTGCCTCCGGTTTTCATTTTTCTCCTGCCGGTAAGATTAAATGGCGTGATTCAGGTTGTGGCACATAACAACAAAACCTTAACAAGCAGTTTTTGGTCAGCTCTCAACAAGTTACAAATGGATTATCTCTGTTGTTTTCCTTGTGGCTCAATTGGAAATAAAAAGGGGCTTATATGACAGACTCCCTGGATACAGTTCAAAGCCAGCCCGGGCAAAAGAAAAATCTCTCTAAAACTCCACCTCCCAGTTAACCAGCAAAGAGCCAGATTGAGAGCCTGGCTCAAGAGGACCAACAAATGCTGAAAGCAGCACCGTGGCTCAAGTGGTAGAGCACTAGCCTGGAACAGAAGTGCTCAGGAACAGTGCTCAAGCCCCGAGTTCAAAACCCACAAATGCGTATGGGAGCATGCCATCCCCACAACAAATGCTGGAAGTCCTGGGACTTAGCCAGTCCAGGAGATGGAAATGTGGAGTGGAGTGAGAGGAGAATGGTGTCATATCCTAAACGGAGCTGCCTTGTCTCGCCCTTTCAAAATGGATCAGAGCCGGGAAATCGAGAGAGGTAATGCCTGTCCATTTTCCTCTTTTTGTGCCAGTTGTATATATGTATATATATATTTTTTTGCCTCTGACTGGCTACGCCTGTCGGGATCTGGACGATCCCTTTCTCCCCAATTTTCCGGGGAGAAATAGTTGAACTCCAAAAACTATGAGAGAGTACTCGGCCTTATTTCCCACCCGCGGGAAATGAAGGCGTACCCTCGTGGACTTGCGCTAAGTTGAGGAAAGTTTGCCAGAGCCTCCCCTCTCCCCGGTCCCCTCACATGTCAGGATCAGCGGAAGAAGACTCCAGGGAAACGCCGTGATGGTGGAATGCGTCTCAAAATCTTTAATAGGGAAAGGGACTTATATAGAGGTAATGGCAGGAAAGAAAGGGGGCTGGCCAAAGGGCCAGTCATAGGCTAAAGACCATGTCCATCAGGTGATGTCATGAAACTTCCTTTATGGGCGGGACAACCCCATCATGGTGGCACGCACATGTTCGCCCCCCAGGGGTGGGGGGCTTCTTTTCCGGTTGAGGCCGGAAGGTGGGAGGGGCTCCCTCCCACACTGTTCCAGGGCTGGGGGAGGGGCAGCACCTCGCTCTTGGCGCCCTTCCCCCACCAAGGCAAAAACTGAGTCCCCAACATACGCCAAACCGGTTTTCTATCACTAAATGCTTCTTTCAGTCATTCCTCCTTACCTGTTCCTTTTACAATTGGATTTATGCTCCAAAAAGAACTTTTCCTGGCTTATGCCCAGGGTATGTTCTACGCCATTCATGTTAACTAGCCCTATAAACTTATCAATCTTTTGCCTGACATTTTCAAAGTCTCTTTTAACAGAATAAAATCTCTTGCTGAGATCACCACCTGGGGATTTGCTGTTCATAGCCGTCACCCTAACACAGACCTGAACCCTGGAGGCCCCAGCCCTGGAAACTTCTGGGTATGCCCAAGATGCAGGAGTCGGCCAGAGGAGACCATAGCACTCTCTGGCCCTAGTGACCATTCGCGTGGTAATGATGGGAACTTTTGCCAGCCACACTGGACGGTGCCAGGCTGACCAGGAGCCCTTGATTACTTTGCCCCCTTTCAGCAGGAAGTAGCTACAGAAAAAGAGACCTCCACCCATACTCCCTGCCTGGTGCCTGCCAGTGTCATAATTTTAAAAAACAAAAGAGGGAGGTGTAGTCCCCAGGATTAATTAAGGGTAGTTATGCTTATATTAAATATCTTAAAAAAAATTTTAAATCATCCCAAATCAGTGTGGGATGGAGTACTGTATGTGCCTTAACAGATTGGAAAACTAAACCCAGAGCACTTGCTCTGGAAAAATGTCTTGTTGCTTTCTCTAGGATAACAAGGACCATACTGGATTTCTTCTGCTCTTCCAAGAGAATATAGGAAGCCTGCCTGCACACGACGGCGATAACAATAGGAGGCAACCCGTTTCCTTTCCTTTCTTTGCTTTCTAAACTCTTTCTTGAGCGTCTCTCGTGGCACAATTTTTTGCTGTGACGATATTGCCCACGGCTTTGCACAGGGACTGAAATAGGGAACTGCACTGTTTCTCCCTTGCATTTCACCCTGCCGCTAGGGAGTCCCCGTTAGAGGGAAATAGGAGCTGAAGGTTTGACACCCAACTCAATGTTTCATGATAAAAAATGTTTTTAAAAAGAGCAAAGGTTTAGCGCCTTCGTTTCAATGTTTATATAAAAAGAATGTTTTACATGTATTTAAGTTACTAGTGGTGGACTACCAGAGATGCCAGAACTTAAGCCTGCTTCTACCTCACCGCCAAAAAGAGGAATGTCTGCACTTGGCGCTAGACCAGCTAAGGACCAGCTTCTCTGGACAAAGCCAGATGGATGGCCACTTTACCTACCCCTTATATATCTTATGTCAGCATTTGCCTTATGCCTACATATGCCATATGTTTGCAACATCCCCCGCTAATTTAAAGAAAAGAAAAAAAAAGGAGCAGATGTTGGGAACAGCTGTGCCTTTAAGAGGCCACAGCTGGCTTTAGCCTGTCCCCTCCCCTTCCACTTGTAACGGGAAGAGAAGCCCCCGCCCCTGGGGGGCAAACACGTGCGTGCCATCATGGTGGGGACTTCTACAGAGACCCAGCTCTTGGGAGGCTGTAATCCCCGCCCACAGAGGAAGTTTTGTGACATCACCTGATGGGCAGCCCAGTCAGCCAATCAGTCAGTCACCCCAAGTCCTTCCCCTTCCGCCTTTGTCATAGTAATAAATTCTTCTGCCTGCCCTCTGTGCAGCTGAGGTGCATGGACCATCGAATCGCCTCCCCGATGTCTCTCTCTCTGCTGCTGTTCCACATGTAAGGGGACTGGGGAGGGGGGCCTCGGCATTTCTCTTCAACTTAGCGCAATCCATTAGAACACACTTTGCCTTCTGCTGGCAGAGGGACAAAGCCGAGTCTTCTTTCATAGTTTAGAATTCAAGTATCTCCCCTGGAGAAGTGGGGAGAGGGGTCCCAGAGAGACCCCGACACTCTCTCTTGGTGTTTGCTTCCATCTGACATTTGGGGTTAAGAAATAAGGAAAAGACAGAAGATAGAAAGAAAGGTCATGTTTAGGGTTTCAATGAGTTTCTTTGAAGGCACAACTCTGAACTCAGCACAGGTCTTTGTTATCAGCATTCCATGCTCAATGAGGACTTTTTGTATTAGTGAACTTGGGCTATAGAGCCCAACCTTGGAGACTAGAGTATGACTCAAAGAACTCATAAAGCCTCACCTGTTCCAAAATATTGGCCCCTCAAGCCTACCACAGGCCCAAAATTCCATGGGTACACCTTCATCTGTGGAGCTGAAACACAATGTCTACAGAGGACCCCTTTGAAATGGAAACATTTACCAAGGGAAGAGGCCCCAGTACTTGATCCCCTCTCATATGCCTATCGACTTGCTGCAGTGTATGTTCATGGAACAAATACTAATATCTACAAAGTGCCAGACCCTGTATCAGTTGAGCAGAGTCCTCGGGCTGTACGATTCCCAACTTTATGTTAAATGCTTGCCTCATTGCCAGCTCTGCTGCAGTGGGTATGGAGTGTCTCAGCTTGATTTGAGAAATTTCTGTTAGGCTTTATTTCCTGAGTGTGCACCAAGTGTCAGCCACTGTGTTATAGAATTTACATACTGGAGATACAGCAGAGATAAAACCTGTTAGAAACCTCTGTCTTCCAGGAGTTTCTGCTTGGGTTGGAGAGATGATGACACATGTACATAAATTATACAGTATTTCAGATGATGATAAAATAGAAAAATGGAGGCAGTGAATGTTGGGCCAGAAATGAGGGCTATAAGTTGTCATTTCAGAGAGGTGGCAAAGGGTTGAGGGGGAAGCTTGAGAGGCAGAGCTTGTCTACTGTTGCAAGGTCCTAGGCTCAATCTGTAAAACAATACAGTATACGGTCAGGGGAGGCCTCACTGACATTTGAATAAGAACTATAAAAAGAAGAGGAGACAAGCCTTGAAGATATCTGTGGAGTTGGGTACTAAGGAGGCCCAGCAAATCCAAGGAATAGCTGGGATGCCAGTAGTGCCACAGCAGATGGAATGAGAGGATGGAGTGATGGCAAAGGTAGTCAGAGATGTACAAAAGGCAAAGCTGGGTAATCCTTGCAGTCATAAGCACTTGAGTGAAATCAGAATCCAGTGGAATTTTGAGCAGAGATTAAAAGTAGATCTTTTGGGCTGGGAATGTGGCTTAGTGGCAGAATTATTGCCTAGCATGCATGAAACCCTGGGTTCGTTCTGCAGTACCACACAAACAGAAAAAGCTGGGAGTGGTGTTGTGGCTCAAGGGGTAAAGTGCTAGTGCTAGCTTTGAGCAAAAGAAGCTCAGGGACAGTGCCCAGTGCCCAGGACTGGCAAAGTGTAGATCTTTCTAGCTACTGTTTTCAGAGAGAATTGAAAGACACAATGGTCGAAACATAAAGACCAACAGCCATCCAAGTAAGAGATGATATTAGCAAGAACTTGCTTGGGAAGAGTGAGATACCATGATCTGGATTGGATGTGAGGTATAAGAGAGAGAGTCAAAAATTATTCTTTGGCTTTTGTCCCGAGCAACTGGCAGGGTAGAGTTGTTATTAGTCACCACAGATAATCATATCCAAGCTGCAGGACAGAGAGGAGGTTGATCAAGTTTTGTTGTTGTTGTTTTGTCGATTGTGGGGCATGAACCCAGGGCCTGGGTGCTATCCCTGAGCTCTTTCACTCAAAGCTAGCATTCAACCACTTGGACCCAAAGCTCCACTTCTGGTTTTCTGGTGGTTAATTGGAGATAAGAGTCTCATGGCCTTTCCTGCCTGGGCTGGCTTCGAACCACAATCCTCAAATTTCAGCCTTCTGAGTAGCTATGACTACAGGGATGAGCCACCAGCACCTGGCTCCAAGTTCTTTTCTTTCCAGTCCTGAGGCTTGGGGACTAAGGGTCTAAGCACTGCTCTTGGCTTCTTTTTTGCTCAAGGCTAGCACTCTACCTCTTGAGCCACAGCACCACTTCCTGCTTTTTCTGTGTATGTGGTGCTGAGATTGTGCCTTGTTGCTCCATCCTGTAGAGCTGTGTTCTCAAATGCCAGAGGAGTGGAAGGGCAAGTGCCACATTTGTGCCCTTTTATAAGAGTGCTAATCCCATTCATGAAGGTAAAATTCTCATTACATAATCACTTCCCAAAGATCCCACCTCTACGGTGGGGCTGGATACAGGGTTAGTAGTCTAAGGAGAATGCTGACTTTTGCTGCACATGCTTAAAAATGCAGAGCAATGCTGATGGTTTAGATGAAGATTCTCTGCATAGACAGGTGAACAAAGCACCCAAAATGCACTTGTGGACTTAGAGAGCTCATGGTTGGATTCATACATGCATGAGTTCCTTTGTCACACAGTGATGATCATCACTGAAAAGCAGAAAATTGTTTCTAAACTAGAAGAGGAAGCTACACAAAACAAAAATTGCAGGAGAGGTGCTAGCTGCTCCTGTATTCCTACCTACTTAGGAGGTTGAGATCTGAGGATTGAAATTCAAAGCCAGCCTGAGAAAGAAAGTCTTCAAACTGTTATCTCCAATTTTCCACCAAAAAGCTGTAACTGGAGGTATGGCTCAAGTGTTAGAGTCAGGTTTAAGTGGAAAAACCTAAGGAACAGTGCCCAGACTGAGTTCAAGCCCCACTACTGGCAAGAGAAAAAGAAATCTCTGGATAAATTAATCATAACTTAATAGTAGGGGAACAAATTCAGTGCGAAATAAAAACAAATAAAGGATTTTTAAAAAGTTTTTAATATTATTGGAAACTAAGGTTTAACAGGAATTTTGGAGGGTTTACCATCATACAATCTATAGCAAGCAGTTAAGAGTAGTGTTTGGCCAGGCACAGGTAGTGGCACAAGCTATAATCCTAGCTACTCAGTAGACTGAGATCTGAGGATCATGATTCAAGGCTAGCCCAGGAAGGAAAATCTGTGAGATTTGTGTCTCTAATTAACTACAAAAAAAAAGCCAGAGATGGAGCTGTGGCTCAAATGGTAGAGCTCTAGCCTTGAGCAAAGGAAGCTCAGAAACAGCACTGAGGCCAGGACCAGAAAAAAAAAAAGTAGCTGTCTGGCCCAGAAGAGGTATTTACTGGGAGATAGGGTCCTCATAGCCAGCTCTGTTTGTGGCCTCCAGAGGGAGCACCTTTCTGTGTTCCTGGCTGATGTGCACACTGTTCTGCATAAGTATGCACTGTCAGTGATCTTCCAGCATGCCCCAGTTTTCTGTATCTCAGACCTCTAGGGGGCAATAGAGAGTAATACTTTTACTGAAGTGCCTGCCTGCTTCCCCTACCCTAGATACACTCAACTTCTAAGATCCATGTGGCAGGGAGTAACCACTGGTTTCCTGTTGTTTTGATTTGGTTTGGATTTTTTAAACTTATTTGTTATTATAAAGGTGTTATACAGAAGTGTTACCGTTACATAAATCAGGCAAAGAGTACATTTTTGGACAATGTCACCCCTTCCCTTGCACTCTCCAAGTTTTTCCCTGCCATCCCCATCCACAAGTTATATAGTAGCTAGGAAGTACTGGTTTGGATATTTAAAAACAGTTTCAAGGAATTATAATTACTATATTAAAAAACTGAACACGTTTGAAACATCAAACTGATGGGATTAGACATACCATGATTGTATCATTGAAAACTAATAAACATATTCATCACCTTTAAAAGTTTCTTTTTGGGCTAGGGATATGGCCTCTTGGCAAGAGTGCTTGCCTTGTATACATGAGGCTCTGGGTTCAATTCCCCAGCACCACATATACAGAAAATGGCCAGAAGTGGCGCTGTAGCTCAAGTGGCAGAGTACTATAGCCTTGAGCAAAAAGAAGCCAGGGACAGTGCTCAGGCCCTGAGTCCAAGCCCCAGGACTAGCAAAAAAAAAAAAAGTTTCTTTTTCTCCTGCCTTTTATTTATTATGGCAAAACTGCTTAACATAATGTTTTTCTTTAGATTGTTCCATATTGTTGACCACAAACACTACTAGGTTGTAGAGCAGATTTCTAGAAGTTATTCATGTTGTATAGTAAATATTCATACCAGCTGAGCAGCAAATTCTTATTTCTCTCACCCCAGCCCCCTAATAACCACCACTGTATCTTTTGCTTCTATGATTTTGCTTCTGATAATTCATATAAGTGTAGGATTTGTCTTTTTGTGCATGTGCTGGTCCTAGGGCTTGAACTCAAGGCCTGTGCCCTGTTTGAGCTTTTGTGATCAAGGAGAGTTCTCTACCATTTGAGCCACAGCCTCACTTTCAGCTTTTTTGGTGTTTAATTGGAGATAAGAGTCTCATGGGGTTTCCTGCATGGGCTGGCTTTGAACCATGATCCTCAGATCTCAGCCTCCCGAGTAGCTAGGGCATATGGCTTATCTTTCTTTTTGTGAAACCAGATCTCATTATTTATCCCAGGTAGGTGTGGAACTTTCTATATAACCCAGGATGACCTCAAATTCAAGATTCTCCTAATTCAGCCTCTTACCAAGTGCTGGGATTCCAGGTATGGATCACTATAGCAAGATAAAAGTTTGTATTTCAGAAACTGGCTTATTTCACTTAGCATAATATCCCCTAGATTTATGTATGCCATCCAAAAACAATAAGATTTACTTCTTTAAAACTGTAATATCAAGATATACAAATGTAGTCTTTTTCCTTTGTTTCTTTTTTTAGTGCCAGTCCTGGGGCTTGAACTCAAGGCTGGGTCACTTGTGCTTTTGTACTCAAGGCTAATGCTTTACCACTTAAGCCACAGCCCCACTTCCAGCTTTTCAGTGATTCATTGGAGATAAAAATCTCACAGGACTTTCCTGCCTGTGTTGACTTTGATCTGCAATCCTCAGCTCTCAACCTCATGAGTAGCTTGGATTATAAGCATGAGCTACTAGCAATGGGCTTCCCTCTTCCCTCTTTTATTCTTTTTTGTCACCATATCTGCTTTTGCCACTTATCTGTCAATGGATATTTGGGTTATTTCCATATCTTGGCTATTGTGAATGATGCTACAGTGAACGTAAGATGCCAACACCTCTTCAGGATCCTATCTCCAATTATTTTGAATACATATCCAAAGCTGGATAAGATGGTAACTTCTTTTTTAAGTTTTTGAGAAGGGTTCCAACTACTTTACATCCTCACTACCACTTACATTGTTCATAACTGTCCCCATTGGTGATAGAAATATCCCCTTGGGGTTTCCATTTTTACATTTTATTGATGACTAGTGATGATGAGCATCTTTGCATACATTTTAGTCTTTTTTGAAGAAATTCCTTATTTTTAAAATAAGGGTATTTGGGGTTTTCCAATTGAGTTGTATAAGATTCTTATATTTTATTTATTATTTATTTATCTTGCCAGTACAGTGTTGGATATTGAACTTAGGGCCCTGTGAACTTAGGGCATTCCATCACTGGACCCACTCTTGTTTGCATCAGTTATTTTCAAGTTCGGGTCTCACTTTATGCCTGGGCCATCCTGACTGTGATCTTCCTATTGGAATTTCCCCTTGTCATAAGATGACAAGTATGCGCTGGTGAGCCCAGTCACTGTAGCTGAAATAATGCTTGAATACCTGACCTCCAACTAGAGACTGAGATAGAGTCTCAGGAACTTTTATACCCAAGCCGGTTTTTAAAAAAATTTCTCTACTATCCATTTTCACCATTTTTCCTTCTTTTAGTTTCATATAATCCTGTTTGTCGATGTTTGCTTTGTTGCTTGTGCTTCTGCTATCATATTGCAGACCAATATCAAGCCCTGTTCATTTTTCTAAATGTATAGTTTCCGGTCTTATATTACAAGTCTTTAATCCATCTTTTAAATTTTTGTGTATAGTGTGAAATAAGGACTAATTTCAACCTGTTGCAGATAGATATCCATTTTTTCTGTATTATGAGCAGTTAGTCAAAGGTCAGTTGACTATATATACATAAACTGACTTCTAGGTTTTCTATTTTGTCCTATTACTGTATATCTCTTCCTGTAACTTATTATATACTGAGACAGATACAGATAGATATGCTTTTTATAGTTTTCTTTTCAAATTAGCATATATCATTTATACAAAGAAAGAGGTTTCACTGTTATTTCCATACATGAATATAATATATTTTTATCAGATTAACTCCATTGCTCATTGTTATTCTCTATCCACCACTTTTTAAACAATTTTAATGAGTTTTATTTTATGTGCATGAACTACTTCAATCTAATCAGGATATTGGTGCCTACAGCTTTATTCCTCCACAAGATCACTTTGATTATTTTGGTCATTTGTGACTCCATATGAAACTTTAGGATTTTTTATATATCTGTAAAAATTGTAATTTCTATTTTTATAAGAATAGCGACGAATTTGTAGATTGTTTTGAGTAGTCTGAATATTTTAACAATTTTGACTCTTCCAATCTCTGAACACAGGATATCTTTCTATTTGTATAAGTCTTCTTTAATTTCTTACACTAGTTTAGTGTATCTTCTGATGAAAAAGTCTTTCATCTCATTGTTTATTTCCAAATACCTTGTTCCCTTTCAATTTTATTACAAATGAGATTGCTTCATTTTCTGATAATTCATTGTTAGCATATAAAAACACAACTGACTCCTGTATAGACACTTTGCAACCTGCAAATTTATTGTATTCATTTATTCTATTTTTTGTCTGTCTTCTTCAATGATTTTCTATTCATATAATCATTTTATGCATAAGCAAATGAATTTTACTTCTTCCTTTGCAATTTGTGTATTTTTCATTTCTTTAGGTAAGAACCTAACTGCTCAGGTTAGAAAGGCTGGCATTATAATAAAAAGAAGTCATGACAGCAAGCATTCTTGGCATTTTCCAGATCTTAGAGGAAAGGTTTCAGTTTTCACTGTTGTTTGTTGGTAGCTGTAGGGTTGTCATATATGACCTATATTGTGTTGAGTTATGTAAGTATCTCTATACTCAGCCAATTAAGCTTTTTTTTTCACAAGAAGGTACTGAATTTTGTCACATCCTTTTTATACATTTATTTATAGTCTCCATTTTGTTAATGTGATATATCATATTTATTGATTTGCCCATGTTAAGCCATTCTTACATGTCTGATATAAATCTTTTTTTTTTTTTTTTTTTTTGCCAGTCCTGGGCCTTGGACTCAGGGCCTGAGCACTGTCCCTGGCTTCTTCCCGCTCAAGGCTAGCACTCTGCCACTTGAGCCACAGCGCCGCTTCTGGCCGTTTTCTGTATATGTGGTGCTGGGGAATCGAACCTAGGGCCTCGTGTATCCGAGGCAGGCACTCTTGCCGCTAGGCTATATCCCCAGCCCCGATATAAATCTTTTAAATGTGCTGTTGTATTCAGTTTGCTACTTATTTTCTTGAGAATTTTGGCATCTATGCTTATTGGAGATATTGGCCTGTAATTTTCTTTTCCTTTATTAGCTTTCTATGCATTTGATATCAAGGTAATGCTGGCCTGGTAATATTTAGTTTGTAAAATTTCCCTCCATTTCACTTTTTTGGAAAAGTTTGGGAAGGGTTGGTGTTAATTCTAAAAATGTTCAGTAAAGTTCTCCAGTGGAGTCATCTGGTCCTGAGCATACTTGCTTACTGATTTAACCTCCCTACTATCTAATTATTCCAAACTTTGAAGTCTACCAGATTAAGTTTCAAATCCCAGCTCTGCAACTTCAGGTAGGTTCCTTTACCTCTTTAGGTTTAATTTTCTCATCCAAAAAATGGGGCTATTAGAAGTAGAATGGTCATAAAAAGAAAATGAGCTAATATACACACATACACACACAGAGTAATCTGATCCAAGTGCACAATTATTTTTATCTAGTGATTACTAAGAGTAGAAAAGGTACACAAAAGCTGTGAACAGGCACTAAATAAATGGTAGTTCTCCTTTTGGAAACAAATTAAAGGTACGTTTTTGGAAGCAGCACAGCGACTGGCCTAACTCCTTAAATGTGTGAAACAAGAGAAAAAGGCACTCTGTCTCTCTCACCTTGAATCTCCCTGCAGCCACCTCACTGATTGATTTTGTCCCTCCAATCTAATGCTTTCCAGTCACACAGGAAAGGTTTGTTCATTCCAGCTTCACCACTACATGGATGATACCATTGGGTAAGTTCTTTCCTTTATCTTGTTGAGTCTGATTCTAAAATTAGCATTAAATATATACCCTCCTACAAGGTTTTGTGGATATCTCACGAGGATAACAATGAATGAGCTACATCACTCCCATGGAAGATATGTTCTCCGGTTTGTTTGTTTGTTTCATTCCTCTGATGACTCTTCCTTTCCCTGTGCACTGAAACCTTTCTTTCTTCTTAGCATTCCACTCTTCCAATCTCTACCTCAGACCCCCCATAATGTCCTTTGCTTCCCCCTTCACAAAGCTGTCATATACCAGGACATGGCCATTTCCTGTGCTTGTTTATATTAGTGACTTTCTATGACCTGGACAATGTGTCTCACTCATGGACAAGCTGTAGCCACTGATTTATCTGTCCCTTACCTCCTGGTGCTGCTGCTTGGAAGGTGGCCAGCCTCAGGCTGGGCCCAGCTTTTCCCCTTCCCTTCAGGAAAGAAAAGGCTGGGAATCCTGGAGCTCTCCCTACAGCTCACTCAGGCTTTGCTCCATGCCTTCCCAGTCAGGAACTCTGAACCATAAATTATTGTCATTTGACAGTGACGAGCATGGCCAAGGTCATAGTGACTGTTAGAGGCCTTGAAAAAAGCCCAATTTCCAGGCTTTTGCAGGAAACATTGCTGCCATGGAGGTAAGTAATGAAGAGGGGTGTATACACCTCAGTAATAGAGGCAGATAGTACTACTGTAATCACATACCCCAGCTGCTCCTAAAGTATAGATACTAGCTTGAGCTGCCTATGCCTCAGTACCCCTGAGGTACTCTATCACAGTCTCTGTGCTGGCTGTGCCAGGAACAAATTACCATTATACACAGTGGACTCATGGAAATTTTCCATTTTAATTTAGTTTAACCTCAGAGGAAAAGGTTATAATAATCAATATACACTGATTAATAGTGGGGGTATTACTTGTTCTATCAGTGAAGTTATAAAATAAAATGTTGATGGTATTTATAGAGGAAAGGTCCTATGAATGTTCATATGCTCAATGCCAGGCCATCACCCTCTGCCTATTTCTGAGATGCTGCCACAGCCTCATGTCACACTAGGGCCCTTCTTGACCATGGCCAGAATCTCAGAGGCAGGACAGAGAAGGCCATCTCCAGAAGGCTGTGGGTGGGCTGTGAAGGAAAGCAACCTGTACAGAGCACTGTGCCTGGTGGCAGTCCTGCCCCATTTCTCACAGTCTTCTCTTCAGCTAGCTTTCCTCCAGCATCCTCGTTGAAACATATTTCCTCCTTTATTCTACAGCTCTCCCATACCACTTCAGGTTTACATTCCCAGCTAGCCCAAGAAGAGCTAAGTCTCCTTCCTCTCCTTTTGCAGTAGACTACATTAGAAAGTAGGCAGGCTGAAGTCTTAGTTACCTGACTCTCAACCTCTCTGATCCCTATCTGGAAAAAGGTGGGGGGGATATTAACACCTTGTGGGGGTCTTGAGTTTGTCAGACTGTACAGAATAGGAAGGTCTATGGCATGGTGCCAGGGATATAGTAGGCACTCAGTATTCACATGTTCCCTTCTGGGCAGGGGAAAGCATGAATGGTATCATCAGTAACCCCTCCCCAGGTTTCTTCGAGCTTTGATGTCCCCCCGTTCCACCTCCAGAGTCCCTGCCTTATATCTTCCCATGAATCTGCTCACTCACCTCCCAACATGCCTAACTACATGTCACACATAATCCTTGAGCTTCCTGAGCACTGGTTTTTCTTGTGCTGGCCACAGGTGACCCAAGAGATGACTCCCACCTGGGCCTGTCTTTGATGTCTACAGCTTTGGCCAGGGGAGTAGATTGTGCATTTAAGGTTAGTTTTATTTGACAGAAGTCTAACCTGGACAGTGGTGTGTTACTCCTGTAAACCTAGCTACTCAGGAGGCTTAAATCTGAGGATTGCGGTTTGAAGCCAGGAAAGTTTGTGAGAATCTTATCTGAAATTAACCACCAAATATCCAGAAGTGGGACTGTAACTCATTGGCCTTGCAGAGGGGAAGAAAAGCTTACAGACAGCACCCAAGTCTTGAGTTCAAGATCTAGGGCTACCTCACCAAAAAAAAGGTCACTGGCTAAGTGCTTCAAGAGTTCAGGATGGGTTGGTTAAGAAAAGTGATTATGAAGCCAGGTGCCAGCGGCTCACGCCTGTAATCCTAACTACTCAGAAGGCTGAGGTCTGAGAATCATGGTTAGAAGTCACTCATCTCCAATTAACCACCGGAAAATCGGAAGTAGAGCAGTGGCTCAAAGTGGTAGGGTGCTAACCTTGAGTAAAATAGCTCAGGGATAGTGTCCAGGCCCTGAGTTTGAGCCCCATGATCGAAAAAATACTAGCTATATTTTGAGAGAGTGAACTCTAGGACGAGTAAAGGAATTAAACAAAGTCTAGAGGAGACCTTGCAGAGCAAGGGCTTGGAGTGAATGAGCTAGCACAATCGACTGTGGTCAAAAGTGCACTTGATGTCATGACTGGGTAGTCATGGATCATCTGCCAGGTGCCTCCCATGCTTTATGGGTTCATGTCCATACCCTTCTTACAGATGAGAAAATCAAGTTTCTGAGAGCAATGTGGTTTACACAACATTCCTACTAGGAAGTCGCAGAGCTAGGATTTGTTCTGTGTGATTCCAGATGCTTTTGGCTGGGCCACCCTACCTCCATGAGCTGAGCACTGTAGTGCACCTGACTACAAGGGCTCTTAGGTTAATGGGAAGACTGATCATGTGATTGCTATCCCATGAACCCTAAGAGATTCTTGTATAAGCAAGATGGAGTCCTGGAAAGACATGCAAATGAAAATGGTAACTCAGAGGGAAGATCTCATCTGGCCAGAATCTTCAGAAATGACTCCATGGTGGAGACATAATTAAGTGGAGCATTACCAGATGGGCAAGGTTTGAGGACACCTGGAATCTAGTGACCTCTTTGCAGCATACTAACACTGCAGTAAGCAAGCTAAGGAATAGAAAGAACTCTGAGTCATCCTTTACACATGGGATAATCAAGTCTCTGAAAGGTTAAAAAATTCACCAATGATCCCAACTAAGAACTGGTAGAGTTAGGCCTTGGAGTCCATGTGGTCCCCTGAATCAGCAGCAGAGGGGACTGAAGAGACATGCCTGGGACATGGCTGGAGAAGGGAAATGAAAGGGTAGAGAAGCTTGATTGACAGTTAAGGCTTATTGTGGGGTCCTGACTGTCCCAATTTTGTAATCATTTGGAGGGAAGTAGAGGAAGGGATGAGTTTTGAGCCAGAAACACATCCTGACAGTTGACTTCAGAAAGATTTTTCTTGGAATAGTATAGATAGAAATGGACAGGAAAAAGAGAAAAGGTAGAACCTGGTTGCATGCAAGCTAGATAGATGTCTCGGACACTTAGCAGAGGCCACCAGACATTCAATGCTACCTTGGTTGCAGAGACAGGGTTTAGAAAGTTCCTCATGAGGACATACTGTGTGGTGGATGGTGGTTAACTACCACTCCAACCTGATTCTTCCCTCTTTTCCTTTGACCCCTCTGCTCTAGTCCTGTTGACTCCTGGCCCTTGAATACACCAACCTGTTTCCAGCCCAGGAACACCACACTTTTTCCTCTGCCCAGAAGTTTTCCCCCTGCCTCTCTTCATAGGTGAGTTCCTCCACTCAATGATCATCCCCTCAGAGAGTTCTTCTTTGAGTAACCTGAACAAGAAACCATTCATTCACTGTTTAGTTACCTCCACAGCCCTAAACATAGGCAAAGTTAACTTGTGCATTTGTTTGTTTATTGCTTACTGCCTCCACTCATCTGCCTACTAAAAAGTGCATAAATGAAATATAAAAGCTTTATCTGGATGGATGGATAGATGGACAGCTGATTATATGGTTGAATGGGTAGATGCATGCATACATTGGTTGGGGGAAGGTTATAAGAAAGTAGGGAAGAGTTATGGTTGAGTTGAGGATGAGAGATGGACAAGCAGGAAGATAACAGTGTCATCAATAAAGACGGGAAAAGGCAGGAAGAAGATTGTATAAAGAAGTGATGAGCTTGGCCCATTGAGGTAGATCTGCAAATGACACTTCCCAGCGGAACTGTCTACTCAAATAGTGTGAAATATTAGTCTGAACTCAAGGAACAGACAGGGATCGTAAATAATGGCATGAGTCATCAACACAAAAGAAGAGATTGAAACAATGGATGTCAACAAAGTTCACAATGAGCAAGGGGAGACAGGGAAGAGGAATGTGTGGGGTTGGGGTGATATAAAAAGAAGTGGGGAATGGGGCAAGGAAAATTCTGTAGTGAAGAAATGGGGAAGAGATCTTAGAACATGGGAGAAGAGGTTCAAGAAAGAATATAAAGCCATAGAGCCAACTTCTCAAAGAATAAGTACCATAAAAACCAATCTGTATTTAAGGTTAAATGAGACCACTAGGTGTTTCAAGGCTAGGGAAAAAGTAGGCATGTCCAGAATGATGGAAGCTAAGGCCATGATATTCTGAAAGGCAACAGATTAGGCATGGCCTTGGATATTGTTGTCATCTGTTTTTTGCTACTATAACAAAATGTCCAACATGGTAATTTATAGAGAGTATAGCTTTATTTGGCTTACAGTTATGTAAAATGGAGAGTTTGAGAACAGGGAGTCAGTGCTATATTTTGGGCCTAAAAAGTCTATATGATAAATGCTTGGTTGCCAGCCTGTGAATACATTGGGAGGTGGTGGAACTTTTAGGATATAGAGCCTAGTGAGGTCACTGGGGTGTACCCTCAAAGGAGATAAGGAAACTTTGGCCTCTTCCTCTCTCTTCTATGGCTTCCTGGCTGCCACGAGATGATCAGACCTCCTCCACATAAACTCTTTCCATGATGTGCTGTGCTGCTACAGACTCAGTGACAGGGTCAAGAGGCTATGAACTGAAATCTGTGAAACCATGAGCCCAAATTAAACATTTTTTTGAAGATTTGAAAACTGAACTCAGGGCTCCACACATGCTAGGCAAGTACTCTAACACTGAGATCGGCCCTTACTCTTTTCTAATTTTAAGCTGATTTTCTCAGGTTTTTTGTCACCATGACAGCACACTCATTAAAACAGCTAACATCTGCTCAGCAACTGGTAAGGGAATTCTTGCTGCATGATAACATGGCAGAAAGCACCTCATGGTAAGACAGAGAAAGCTTACTAGCTCTGACCTTTTCCTTGTGTGCTGGTCCTAGGATTTGAACTCAGTGCCTAGGAGCTGTTTCTGAGCTTTTATGGCTCAAGGCTAGCATTCTGCCACTTGAACAATAGCTCTACTTCCATTTTTTGGGGGGGGCGGTAGTTACTTTGAGGTAAGAGTCTCATGGACTTTCTTGCCTGGGCTGGCTTTGAACTTCAATCCTCGGATCTCAGCCTCCGGAGTAGCTAGGATTACAGGCATCAAGCCACCCATGCCTTGCATGACACACATTCTTTAGCCCCTGTATCTGCCTTCCTTACTTCCATCCCATCCATGAGACCTAATTACATCTGGTAGCTGGACCCTAAAGGCCCAGGGATGGCTTAGAGAGTAGAGTTTCAACCTAGAGAAGCCCTATTCAACTAGCAGCTATTCCTATGCCTTGCACTAGGCACAGTATTGTGGCCAGTGATCACTGCACCAGCTTTATGGAGACAAACGTGAACACTGCTTCTGTTTATTGGTCACTGTGATGGCCCTCCAAGGCCTGACATGCTTCAGTTTTATGTGGCTCATGTCTTTACCTTTAACAAATGTCACCTTTTCCATAATTTCCTTATTAAAATGACTAACACACTGGGTGCTGGTGGTTCATGCTTGTCATTCCTAACTTCTCAAGAGCCTGAGATCTAAGGATCAGACTTCAAAGCCAGCTGGGCAGGAAAGTCCATGAGACTCTTATCTCCAATTATCCATCAGGAAATCAGAAGTAGGGCTGTGGCTCAAAATGATAGAATTCTAGTCTTGACCAAAAAGAGATCAGAGATAGTGGCCAAGCCTTGAGTTCAAGCCCCATAACTAACAAATAATGACACTAGTGTTTCATCCCACATTCTTCATTCTTCTCTCTTGCTCTACTTCATTCCAAAGCACTTATACTGTATTAGCAGATTTGTTTTTCCTCTAGAGTGTTGGCTCCCTGAGGGTAGAGATTCTTATGCTTTGTTCCCTTGTCTATGCACAATGCCTACATAACAAGGCCTCACATATAATGAATATACAATAAATAGCTATTGAATCAATCATTGACCCATGAGAAAAGGTACCATTGGACCTCAACAGACATGTGAGAGCTGAGAGCCAAGGGAAACCACAAGATCTGAAGACCCTGCAAAGGAAACACTAAGGGACCCTAACACTGGAGATTGGGGTTATGTTCCATTCCAGCAACTTTCATTCTCCAGTGACCTATATTCCCACATGGAGCACCAGTGCCCCCTTGTGGTCTCTACCAAGACCTGTCCGTGTAAGGGCTCCCAATTCTCCACCCACCAGCCTCAATTTTCCTGATAGTTATTTGGATGCATCTAATACTGTTCACTGTTGCAAGACCAATCCAGACAACATTCCTTCCTTTAGGAACCTGCAGCTTCACATCTGTGTCTGGGTGAGTGTCCATGCCACCTACCTATGCACCTTTTCCTCAGTGCACATGTGGATCTGTTTTGTTTGTCTACAGACAATATACCATGGCCATCAAGGACCCTGCTATGAATGTGGACAGCACAGGGCAGCTTCTGAGCTCATACAAGGCCTTGGCCCAAAACATATGGGATGCCTGGACAGAAAAGAGTCACATCATCTTATAAGGAAGGGTAGAAAGTGCAGCCCCGTGGGCTTACATTCTATGCAAACATGTACATTTAGTCTGTTGTGTTTTATGTTTTTCTAATTGACTGCCAAGATTTTAAATGGATAATTTTCACATAATCGCTGAATTTCCAGATTCCTTGGAAAAAGGGGAAAGTGTGCTTGTATAGATTTGGACCCACCTATTACCTGAGAAGGAAATCACTTCTTCCCCCTTTATATGGACTGTGTACTTTCCAGTCATGCTGGTCTGTACATGTAGCACTTGGCTGGCTTCTATAGGGATTTCAGTTTGAGATTCCTAGAGTTTCTTGGAAGGGAAAAGATAGCTGTATTAAAGTGAACTACAACCATCTCTGTCTGAACAGAGGGAGATTTCCCCACTCACTGGAGGGGAAGTCTGAGGAGAGATAGTTTGAGGTTCAAGGAGGGTACTCAGAACATTCATCTTTTCTCCCTTCTCCCCTAAATCCCTTTTTCCATAAATCCATGTTTGCCCAAATTTAGCAGTGGGCATTGTTCTAGGTAACAAGGGAAGATGGGTAATATCATTAACAAGACAAATAGCATTAAAAGGGCCTACGGCTGAAAGAGTGGTAAGTACTTGACTGCTTATAACCTCCTTAGAAGGTAGGATTAGCTCCATTTAACCAGGGGTAAATTGAGATAGATAAGTGAGCTGCTTAGATACAATGAGGTAATACATTTGATCCCTTGAGGCTTCGTCTGCAGGGACTATGCATGGGCCCATGGGACTGGCAGGAAGGAATCAGCCACCTGCCTTGAATTCAGTTGAATGGAACTTGTGGCCCTATCAATCTTCTCACTGGATAGTTAATACTTTTCTTCCACAGATTTTTTTTTTTGTTCAGTCATGGGGCTTGAACTCTGAGCCTGGGCGCTGTCTCTGAGCTTTTCAGCTCAAGGCTAGCACTCTATTACATTGAGCCTCAGTGCCACTTCTGGTTTTCTGGTGGTTAATTGGAAAAGAGTCTTACAGACTTTCCTGCCCAGGCTGGCTTTGAACTGCAATCCTCAGATCTCAGCTTCCTGAGTAGCTAGGATTACAGGCGTGAACCACTGGTGCCTGGCTATAAGATCAGTAAGTTTTGAAGGATAGTTTCTGAAGTAGCAGCAGCATCGCCTGGCAACTTGTCAGAAATAAAATCCTCAGGCTCCATTCCACACTAGAATCAGAAAGCCAGTAGCAAGCCCAGCAATCTGTTTCAATGGGCCCTCTGAGTGACACTGAGGTATAGATAGCAATTGGAGACCCACTGGGGGAGCTCTAAGCACACCCTTTGGTATGGGATAGCTGGATGGCATCCCAGATTACTAGTGACATTCCTAGTGACATGACGGTCTGAGATGATGACCTAGAGCTATAGAGAGAGTAGGTGGTGTCTGGAATCAGGCAGTCTGGCTCACTCACCATCCTTAGTGTACTGATGTAACCAAGAGCCCATGATCACTTGACAGAGCTGACAGGTTGGGAGATTCTCTAGTCCTCTGGGGGAGCATCCCTCATATTCTGCCCCCTAAGGAGCACTGCCTCCTGGGTAGCCATTTTCCCACTTCTAATCCTAACCTTTGTGCCATCATACCTTCCTCCAAGGCAGGGTATGTCAGTGCCTATGCCACAGGCCCCCACAAGCCTGCTTTGTGAGCTCTCCTAGGCCAGATCCCGAAGTCTAGATCCCATCCCCATTGCTTGCTCCCCTCCAGGGCTAGCTGAGGCCTCTGCCGCAAGTGAGGGAAAGCCAAGGGCACATAGGGACAATAGCACCCAGAAGATGATGGAAAGAGAGTAGTAGGATTTAGTATTTTATGATTGGAGTGGGCCACTCTGAACACTTATGGAGCCAACCTTGTGGCACAGCATGACTGGCCTTCTTTGATCTATGGGGGTGCTGGGGTTTGGAGAGAGCACAACTTGATGTCTAGGTGACTAATAGCCCTGAATGCATAAACATGAAGTCTGCATAGTTGTGGACCTTTTAATATTTTGGATCAATCATAGGCTGCATGTGAAATAGTGACAACCACAAGATTTTTTTCAGCTCATTAAAGAATTAAAGGGTAGAAAAGTGTTGAAAACAGACAGCATAAGTTGATATGAAAGCAAATACAACAGACTCCGTATACAAAGAATGTCCCCTGCAGTCTCTCTCATGGGACCTGATAGATGGATAGATAGATTAGATAGATGATATATAGAGAGGAGAGGAGAGGAGAGGAGAGGAGATGAGAGGAGAGGAGAGGAGAGGAGAGGAGAGGAGAGGAGAGGAGGGAGAGAGAGAAAGAGTTCTTCAATTCTCCTTCTCCCCTTAGGGCATGTCCAATTGGTTGAGGGGTCAAGGAGTACTGTGAGGTCTTATGTGTCATCCCCCATCTCTGCTGAGTCAACTCCCCCTGAGGAGCATATGTGTTTTGCTGAGTCATATCCCTCAATGTACCTTGCTGATTCAGTCCTGGCCACCATCTTCTCCCTAGCCTTGGATACCTAACTTCCCCTCACTATCTCTCTTAGTTTGCATAAACACACTCTGTAACAAAGAATGGTCTAAACACTTCTCAGAATGAATACCCATGGTTAAGGGATGAACCACCTGATCTTTGGAAGCTAGAAGTTTTGTGGTCACAGTAATATAGAAAATGAAAAGTCCCTTCCTTTGGGGAAGTTAGGATGGGAGGAGTCCCTGAGCTTTGTTGTCTCAAGCCTTATTTAGGTTGGCACTTGAGGTTGGGTCTTCATATCCTTCCCATGGGCTATGTAGGAGCAAATAGAAGGCAAGTTTATCCAGGATCCTCTGTGTGTGTGTGTGTGTGTGTGTGTGTGTGTGTGTGTGTGTGCGCGCATGTGCACACACACGTGCACTTGTCCTGGGGCTTGAACTCAGGGCCTGGGCACTATCCCTGGGATGTTTTTGCACAATGCTAGTGCTCTACCATTTGAGCCATTGCTGTGCTTCTGGCTTTTGGATTGTTCATTGGAGATAAGAGTCTCATGGACTTTCCTGCCCCAGAATGGCTTCAAACCAGGATCCTCAAATTTCAGTCTGATTTGAGTAGATAAGATTACAGGTATAAGCCTCCTGTGTCTGGCTTGTTTGTCTTTCTTTAGGGATACTATTAAGGATGGCCAAGGTTGTGCTTATAGGAAGCTGCTCAATCCAGTACTATAGCCAGGTCATCATGGGATGGGGCTTGTAACTTCTGCTCTTGTCTTGACTTGCCTGTCTCTACTCCAATCACCTTGCAGCCACCCACGATAAGAGCTGAGGCCCTCCCAATTTCTCCCATGATGTCACTCCAAGTCATGATAGCACTAAGCTGGGACACAGGAGAGGGCAAAGTAAATGCTCACAACCTCTGTCCCCAGGCTCTAACCCACTGTCTGAGCAAAAAGATAGCCACAGTCAGAGTATATCTCCAGTAAGTCTTTATTGTTCTGCAGAGGGAGCCTGCTGTACCTTGTCCTCTACCACTCTTACTCTTCACAAAAGTGCCCTGGCTTGTGGCCTTCCAGACCCTGCTCCCATCCAGAGATTAACAAACACTCAGTAGAGAATATATGTGCACATGCATATATACGTGTGTATGTATATATGTGTCTATATGTACACTACAGATACACATACATATTTTGACTGTACAATATATATATATATAAATATATACGTACAAAGAACACAAGCTTAAAATTACAGTGTTGGCTGAGATCCCTCCCACCAGCTTATGCAGTGAACAGAAAAAAAATGTCTAAGTTAGCCATTGACTGGCAATGGCATTACAATCTGAACAAAGATGGCCAGTGAGTGAGCATGATGGATTAAATTTGGATCAAGGCCCAGGGGATTAATGTGGGCTCTTCCCTGTGGCTGGCCCAGAGGCCAGGTGTCTGCTCCAGGAAGAGGCTTTTATAGTAGCCCACTACCCTAGGCAAAAGGAATATACTTGTTTCCCTATACTACGTGCTGTGGTTTGGCCTGTGTGGTACAAGTCAGCTCAATTACCTGTAGGTGTAACAGTGAATAGATAAAGGCTATTGGTAACCACAGAGAGTGACAGTGGATGGCCTAAGCCAGAGGAAACTTGTTCATTGGTCTCCTGAGACTTGAGAGGAAGTTTCCCCATCCTCATGTCCCAGGCTGACCCAAATTGTCAAGACACCTACCAGGGCCCCCTAGGGTCTCTCTAAATCAGCCTCATAAAGAAAAGAAACTGGCATCATATTTACAGAAAGTAAACCACTCATGGTAGTTTGTGAATGCTCTATCCTTCGCTCCTGTACTATTTACTCCAGTCCCACTTTTGGCAAAACTAGTGCAGGACCAATGTTGGCCTCCAAAGGCAGAACCAGAGCCTCCTGCTCAGGCCCCAAAGGCCATAACCAGAAAACAGGATATTGACATCTTGCTGTGGCAGACAACTGGGACCATCCTGTTCTCTACCCCACTCCTCCTACAGGTGGGGGCCGTTGGTGCTGCAGGTGAGTTCCTCCAGCCTCCTGGCAGGGACAGGCAGCAGAGTTTTCACTACTACCAGGTTTCTTTTTTCGGAAAAGTAATATGCAGTTGGGAAGAAGATGACATGGAGGCAGGACACCTAACCTCCCTTCCCCTCTCCTGGATTTGCAGATAGTCTTAGAAAGTATAGGGACAGGTGGGTGGAGCCCCCTGGCCATGTCTCTGCCCCTGGGGGGGGGGGGGGCTACTCTGTCCTTGTTCCACTCGCTCCCTTGGTGCTAGGAGGCCAGGGCCATGGCAGCCTGCAGCTCACAGCTTTGTTTCAGGACCAGCTGCCTGCAGTGTGGGGAAGGAGTCCCGGATCTTTGCCACTTCCATGGCACACAGGTGCCCGAAGACTTTATTGTACCAGTCAGGAGAACGGCCCCTGTGGGTAGCAAAAGACAGGGCTGAGAAGGGGGCTTTTCCCTGTGGCCTTCACTGGGGGAAGGAAAAGGAGGTGATGAGGGAAAGGGGAAAAGAAAAACAAGAACAGGGCAGGGGAGGGACCAGGGCCAAGAAGGCTGGCCTCATCCAAGTCTGGTACCTGAGGTCTGCACGGCAGACATGTGTGAGGCGGGAGCGGCCCAGGCCACAAGGCTCCATGAGGTACTGGGAGGTGAGCATGAGGGCCCGCACTCCAGACTCTGGCACAGGCTGCTCAGGGTCCAGGGACTGGGAGACAAGCAGGCAGCCCCCTCGGGGCAGGTCAGAGCGCCACATCCTGTGTAAACAGAACACACAATGGCCCAAGTTCCTACTGCTGGTTCCCTCCCTACCTCTCCCATCCTCAGGCACACCAGAGTGGCAAGTGGGATACCTCACCTCAGCACCACAAAGTCGCGGCAGGGATGCGGTGCCATGCTGTCAGTGACATAGTGATACAGTTCTACCCCTGGCATCAGGGCCTCTAACACCTGGGCTCGTAGCAGATCTTCATCCCAAAGGGCACGCTCCCGGAGGACCCGATGGAGCACCACTGCTGGAGGAGCTGACACCTCTGTGGATGCTTTCCATATGCGTAGAGGGTGCCCATCGGGTGCCTGGAAGCCATTGGGCAAGGTGGGCACAGCTGTCAGAGCTAGAGAGTTCCAATTCCACCCCCTGCCCAGGCCTAAGCTTGTGGGGCCTGGGGTCCCCCTGGTCCATCAGAGGATGGGATAGGGCACCTGGCTCTCTGCTCACACTGGCAGACCCAAGCAGGGCCTACTCTGTGTCCCTGCCTTCCTTCCCAGATTCCTGCTCCTTGGCTTGTTCCAGAGAATCAAGAGGCATGGAACTCATTCCCAGCAGTCTATGGGGCCTGTGCTGACATGGGCACCGTGCATGCATTTTCTAGAAGCAATCAGGAAGAGAAGGCAGATTTGCCATCTAGCAGGAAGTGACACCTGCCACACAGCAAAAAAAATGATGACTATGGGACCTTTGGAAATGCCAGGCTCTGGACAAGGTCCCCTCTATTACAAGGAAGCTTTTGTTGTGACCATTTTACACGTGGAAACTTCAAGTTTGCAATCTTACTCAGAATGAGCATCTGGGAAACAGAGAGACACCCCTCCCCCCTGGAAGGCTCTGACACAGGGAAAACCCTGAATAGAGAAAGGACCTAGGACAGGCAGGCAGGTAAGGTGGCCTACAAAATGTCCAACTTGAGGACAGGCCAATCCTTAACTGTGGAAATATGAGGCATTCAGCCTGACTAGGTTACAAGGAGACATGTCCACTGGGAATGGAGCTTTAGGGAAAAGATTCTGGAAGGTGGCCAGTGCCAGAAATCATTGTTCTCATTTGGTCCTTGCTCAGCTAGATAACACCCTCTGAATATCAGGCCCAAACCCCTCCAGGCTGACTAGCAGCTCTGAATCCTGCCTTCTCCTAGCCATAGGGCAAATTTGAGGAGCATGGTACCCACCTTCCTGCAGGCCAGCTCTGTACGTTGGGGCCCTGGCACACTGGTCCAGCCCTTGAAGCGTTCAGCAGCATCCCGCAGCAGCTCCTGTACACTCTCCTCCATGAAGAGGCTCAGGCTCAGGCCAGCTGCCCGAGCTCGCCGGAGTTCAGTCAGGGCTGGACCTGGAGGGCTGAGCTCAGCAGCGCTGTATGAGCCACACAGTTGCACCACCATGTCCTGGGGCACCTGAAGACAAATACACACATAGCGAGAAGGGAGATATGGGGAGCAGAGAGGCCTTCAGGGTCTGGCTAGTCTGTGTGAAGGGTAGCAGAGAGGCCACTGCAATGAGTGGGTAAGAAACTCATGGAGGCAGATCTGGAAACAGAAACTTGAGCAGGACATGTCAAGTTTCTTAACTTGGGGTGCAACAGTCAGCCCTCACAGTTCTGATGGGTGATAAGTAGGAACTATAGCCTCAGCTGACTCACCTGAAAAAGTTTCTTGCAATCACTGATCATGTGTGATAGGCCCTGCGTGGCGGCCATGTTGTCACTCAGGTCTCTAGGACCTGGCCGGCCAACCAGACTACGTTTGCTCTTGATCCTGGAGGGAGAGGGTAAAAGTACAGGATGGTATTGGGGCACAAGACAAGATGGCTGCTGGACCATCTGCCAGCTCCCAGGAAGCCAGTTGACCAATGCTGCTCCTCAAACCACCTGTGTCCCTCTGGAAAAAGGCTTTGCTCCACGGTGGTCAAGCAGTGCCAGGCCCCTGAGTCCCTGAGGAGTCAGATAAGGACAGAAACAGCAGTGGTAGCCTCTAAAGGCTAAAATTTAGTGTGGCTGAAGCCTTCTAGCCTGGCTCTGACATGCTCGGCCTTTTTTACCTGGGTGAGGGGCTATCCTTCTTGGAGATGTTGAGGTGGAAGATGGAAGGTGCCAGGCACACTGCCAGGTTGCCAGCTGTCATCTGGTTTTCATCAGCAGAGGCAATGTCACTTAGGAAGTAGAGTAGGGTCTGTAGCACTTCCCGGTTCTCATCGGGGAGTAGCAAGGTGGCAGCTTGTGCTGCTGCCAACCATTGCTCCTTGGGGAGAACTGCAGGGAAGAAAAGACCACAGAGATTTCCTTACTTTCCCAGAGACAAGGCAGTGAGCCCCTGGCTTCTAAAAATGCACAAGTCCCGGAAGTCCTCAGAGGAGCCGCCAAGAGGGAAGACACAGGTAGGCTCTAGGAGATGTCTGCATGCTAAATCTAGCTCTGCTCCTAATGTGCAGTACAGCCTTATGTAAATCATTCCCTACCTTTCCTTGGGGCTTCAATCTACCCTTCAACAAAATGGGTTGGGGTAGTATCTTTCCAATGCACAGAGTATATATGAGGCAAGCGCTCTTGCCACTAGGCCATATCCCCAGCCCCACATTTCTTTTTTTTTTTTTTTTTGCCAGTCCTGGGCCTTAAACTCAGGGCCTGAGCATTGTCCCTGACTTCTTTTTGCTCAAGGCTAGCGCTCTACCACTTGAGACGCGGCGCCACCTCTGGCCGTTTTCTATATATGTGGTGCTGGGGAATAGAACCTAGGGCTTCCTGTATACGAGACGAGCTCTCTTACCACTGGGCCATATCCCCAGCCCTGCACAGAGTATATAGTCTCATGAATTCAAGGGGCTGGCCACCAGCTTTCTCTTCCTCAAGTCCCCAGAATCTGATAGGCTGAGAATGGGGCAGGTCAATGGAGAGAGGTGCAGGTGACTCACGCTGGTAGATCTGCAGGAAAGTAGTAGTGAGCTTGCTGGTGAAGATGGGCTCAGGGAGGTCCCGAAAATACTGCTTTAGCAGGTCAGCAACATCGTAGGCCGACTGGCCATCATAGCAGACATTGTCAGGAGAGGTCTCGTTCATTTGGCGCAGGCTCTGAATCCTGGACTTGACCCCAGACTTCCGGAAGATTCCCACCTAGCTCATTCAGAAGAGGGATTAGGTATCAGGAACATTGACTATCCTAAACACTGTGAACCCTGGCAGGCTTCCTGCAGGGCTGGGTAGGAGATAAATGGCAGACCAAAAAGTAAGGTGCTGTCATGAAAATAAGGAGAAAAAGGTGAACTTAGGCTAGGGTAGAGTCCTAGGCCACTGGGGACTTGAGAACCTCAGCCACAAAGAAGCTGCCATTTAGATGGGCAGAAGGTTCCTGCCATAAAGGGGTGGGGGAGCTTTGGCTCCATTCTAGCTGGGCCTTTCACATCTAGGAAATGTCTCTGTTGGACAGCTAAACCCAAGGGGAAGACAGAGCCATTCCCTCACTAGCCTTGGGCCTCCTTAACTCCCCACTTTCCCCAGAGTACTTTCTCTGCAGATATCCTGGGGAGAGCTCACCTGGTCCAGGCACTGACTGCGCAGGTAACGCATGGCTTGCTGAATGCTCTGTGGCAGTGGCTGGCCTGTGCGCTGCACATGGATAAGAAATGGCACCCCAAATACATGCTGTCCTCGGTAGTCTGGGGTTTTGTTCCTTTTCATGAACTTGGGCATTGACCTGTTTTTAGAGGTAATAAACAATCACGGAGAGGGAGAAGCATTTGGAGACAATCAGGACAGTGAAAAGTGGTGAGGGGATTAAGGAACAATCCATATCTGCAGAGTCAACATCCAGTAAGCACCTGCTTTGAGCCCAACCTGAGGGAGCCAGCGGGAGACACAGGGAGCTCTTGGTCAACTCAAGGATATAACTGCATCAACAGGATAGGCCAAGAACTTCTGGGAAGAGCCAGGAGGGAGAAGTGTGATTGGCAGGTCAGGGAAGGCTTCACAGAGCAAATGGGGGCTCTGCATGCTCTTGAAAGGACAGGAGGGCAATGTCCCAGAGGAGAAAGGGGGCAAAGGCATTCCAGGCATAGAGCACAGCATGAACACAACAGCAATGAGGTAGGAAAGAAGGCCTGCTGCATCTGAGGAAGGGCAACTAGTCTTATTAACTTTAAGAGATGGCGTTCTTTGAGAGTGGCACGCTAAAGAAGCTGGCTCAGAATAAGAAAATCATGACAGGAAGGAATCCAGACAATGGGAAAGCGTACAGCTATTTAACCACAGCAGGACAACCAAAGCTGCACTTCAGAAGGTTTCCATTCAAGGGCTGGTGATATGGCCTAGTGGCAAGAGTGCTTGCCTCATATACATGAGGCCCTGGGTTCAATTCCCCAGCACCACATATACAGAAAATGGCCAGAAGTGGCGCTGTGGCTCAAGTGGCAGAGTGCTATAGCCTTGAGCAAAAAGAAGCCAGGGACAGTGCTCAGGCCCTGAGTCCAAGCCCCAGGACTGGTTTAAAAAAAAAAAAAAGAAGGTTTCCATTCAGAGCAGCATGGAGGCAGGAATGGAGAAGGCCAGCTAGAAGACCTAGGACACCCCCCCCCCCATCTTCATATGGTCCCTGCAGCCTCCTGGCATAGCAATCACTTCATTAGCTTGTGGGCTCAGCCTGCCTCATCCCACCTCTGGGCTATGTTTACAAGGACCTTAGACTTGAGTTGGCAGCTCCCTCCTGCCCACCACAGCACAGAGCCACTCACCAGCTCCAACTCTGTTTGTGGGGCACAGTGTACTTTTCCATGAAAGCGGTGAGCCGCAGTAGTGAACCCTTGTGCAGAAGGTTGATCTGGCCTGCAAACTGCCGGTTGATCTCCAGTGACTCTGAGTTGAGGCTGGGCCGGTGGGAGTTCTGGAAGCTGTGCCAACGGAGCTTCCTGGTGGGGAAGGCCAGAAAAATAGGTTTGGTTTAACTATGGAAAAAGGCTATGTCCTGCCGGTCTCTTTTATCTCCCCAAAAGAAAGTAAATATGTGCCAGTGGCTTATGCCTGTAATCCCAGCTACTCACAAGGCCAGCCTAGACAGGAAAGTCAGTAAGACTAAAATCTCAATTAACTTGTAGCAAAAATGCTACAAGTGGAGGTATGGCTCAAGTGGTATACCACCAGCCTTGAGTGAAAAGGCTAAGTACCAACACTAGAAAAAGAAAAGAAACAGCTTAGGCACTGGTGGTTTATGCTTTTAATGATAGCTACTCAGGAGACTGAGATCTGAGGATTCTTGTTTGAACCCAGCCTGGGTAGCCAAGTCCATGAGGCTTGTATCTCTAATTAACCACCAAAAAGCCAGAACCAGGACTGTGGCTCAAGTAGTAGAGTGCTAGACTTGAGATGAAATGGTCAGGGACAGTGCCCAGGCCCTGAGTTCAAGCCCCAGGATAGGCATTAAGAAAAGGAAAGAAGGGAGGTGGCAACACTGCTGCAGGGATCCAAGGGTCAAAAATGCTTAGTCTCAGTTCCCAGGGGCCAAGAAGTCCTCAGGGAGGGTAGTGTTGAGCTCCAGTCCATTTAGTACCAAAAAGGCAATGCCAGTCATCTATCCACTTTAAGATTACTGCAAAAGAGCAAAGCTGAGGAACAAAGACCCTCTCTATCCAACCTCAATGCAAGCAAAAGGTCCAAAGAGAAGTGTCTAGTTTCTCAAGGCCACACAAAGTACGCTCAGTGCTACTGGACCTAACAATTAGTGCCAGTAATGAGACTTGAATTCAGAGCCTAGGCATAGTCCCTTAGCTCTTTCATTTAAGGCTGACTTTCTACTGCTTGAATCATAGCTCCATTTCCAGATTTTTGCTAGTTAATTGGAAATAAGAGTCTTACAGTCTTTCCTGCCTGGACTGGCTTTAAACTGTGATCCTCAGATCTCAGCCTCCTAAGTACTTACAATTACAGGCATGAGCTACTAGCACCCAGCTTAGCAATCTTAAGACCTAAGCCTTGGACTCTCTACTTCTCTCCTGTGATTAGTTGGCTGAAGTAGGCACTCAGTTCCCCCAAACCTGCCTCTAGGCCTGGTAAAGAAGAAATGGGAGTAGGGAGGAGGGAGAGAGTAAATGAGCAGGAGCCCTCTCCCCACTGCTCCCCAAACTCTCACCTGCATGGTCTGGTAAGTGAGGCTCCAACACCTGAATCCCGGCGTTCACGAGTCACTGGTGCCTGGAGTCCCACTGAGGCCCCTGCACCCTCGACTTCATTCATGGAGTTCCCACTACTGTCCAGTTCACTGGAGGAGGCAACAGTATCAGAAATGGAGTGTCCTTCCACAGACAGGCTGGAGGCAGAGGTGGGTTCCTCTGCTGAGCTGGCATCTTGCTTGCTGTCCTGGGCCTGGACTGGGACCTCAGCCTGTGCCTGTGCTAATGGTTCAACTTCACCTGGGGCCTGAACCAGGACTACTGGCTGGACTTCAGCCTGGACCTGGGTGGGAGGTTCTGCCTGGGGCACAGCCTCAGTTTGACCTTCCATCTCAGCTGTGACTATTTTTACTGAGGAAGTAGCCTCCTCTTCCTCCTCCTCTTCCTCTTCCTTATCTACAGGTCCCAGGTCTGGGTACATGGCCTGAGACCAGAGCTCTACCCGTTGCTGCAGTCCCCACACATGCTGGAGGATGTCGTCTAGGTGAGCATAACTCTCCCCATCCTCATCCTCTTCTTCAGCTTCAGCCCCAGCCAGCATAGGCTCAGTTGGGTACAGCTCTGGCAAGTTGTCATAGGTGCTTGCATGGCTGCCTGTGGAGCCGCAGGAGCCCCGTCGCCCTTCATAGCCCCAGCGCCTACCTGGCTGCCAGTCTGCCAGGCGATGTCCATCCTGGGGACACAGGCTCTCAATAGACAGAGAGCGAGGAAATGTGCCTGGTTTATGGTCCCCAGGCACATGCACCAAGTAGTTACCCCGATGAACCTGCTGAGGATGCCGGAACATTGCCACAGGCCAAGCCTCCCAACCCCTCCGAGTCTCACCATCTCTGCCCCTAGCTGGGGTGGTTGCCAGGGTCTTAGCCCTTGAAAATCCAGCTGAGAGTAAACCACGGCAGTTGCGGAAAGATGAACCTTTGGTGGTCTTCTCTGGGGTGCCTGGCCTGGGCTCAGGATCAGTTTGCTGACTGTCACCCTTTTCCTTCCGTCTCAGAGACTCAAGGTGCTTGAGGAAGCTACGGGAATGGTGCTTTTTGGCCTTGTCCTGGGGACCTTCCTGGCCCTGAATGGGACTGAGGAGGGTCTGGTCACTCGGGCTAGAGATATGGCCTAGCAAGGGCAAGTCTTCTGGCTCAGAGGAAAGGCTCACAGTGATGGCTGGCATGGAGGTGGCACTAAGCTCAGTGAGGACACTCTCACAGCTTGAGGTCCCCAACAGGCTGGGGCTTAGTGGAGCCAGCAGGGAACAGGAGCCCATGGGAGATCTATGCTGACTTTCTCTCTGGAAGGCCCAGTGGCTGCTGATGTTACAGTGCTCTTCATCTTCAGAATCTTCATTCTGGGGAGGTACCACAGAGTTGGTTCAGAGAAGCCCCATCTGCAGTCCTGGCTAGCTAGTACCCCCACTCTGCCATCAAATTGAAAGGCCTAGCTTTTTTGGCTTAGGAGTGATGGTTATCTTTGGGAGGGCTAGAGGAAGCCAAGGGTGTCAGATTAAGCTCAGAAGTATTTATGGTAACAGTCATCTAATTAATCTTCTTACTTATTCTCCACATAGGAAAAGTGATACTTACAAATGAGAAGCTACTTGCCCAAGGCTATACAATGACTTGCAGTTAGTGACAGTGTTTAGGCTATTGTCTTAGAATTACTGGGCAGAATAACTAGAGAGGAATCTAATTTTTTTTTTATTTTTCACCTACTTGGCAAGGTAAGGAAACTGGGGCCCAGATAAGAGAACAGGCTTGTCCCTCAGCCATCAGTGGCAGAGTTGGAATAATCCTGTGTCTCCTAATTGAAAGGCCAGCACTCTGGCAACACAGCTGTCCCACCTGACTGCAAGCCTCTTGTGGGGAAAGCCCCTAGAGAAAGGCAATATAACTTGTCTCCAGGAAACAATGGGGTCATGAGGTTTGCTTTCAAGACTATGTACAAATCAAGAGTCCTCATAGCTTCTCCCAGGAATGGCAGTCTCAAAAAGGCCTTTGGACACTACTCATCCAGCTCCCAGTTCATTGTAGGATGGGAAAAACAAGGCCCTGGGTGAGTGAAAGTAAGGAGAGTAGGGGAAGACATACTTACCAAGAACGAGGCTATTTAGATCCTTTCTGAGGTCATAAAGGCTACAATCTTCCTACCACATTTTTCTTTCTCTGCCCCATATTCAAGGAATTTTACCCAACTCTAAACTAAATAGTAGCCTCGAGGAAGACTATCACTATGTCAAATTATTGGTAAACTTAGAAAAAGGAGAGGAGGTGAAGTGAGTATAGGCAGTGTGAGGCAGGGGACAGGCTACTTGCTCTCACTCTCTCATGTCAATGAGGATTACCAACCCCCTAGAAGCCTCAAAGAGTCTGTTATATAAGGGTCTTCTACATCCCTAACTCTAGGCTAGAGTGAGGGACCACTCTTCACACTCAAGACTCGTAGAGCACTAGAGATTGATCCCAAGTGTTTTAGGCACTTGGTAGGCCATGTCCCTAGCCCCATTTTCCCTAAGACCTTACACCCTACCATTTGCCAAGATTCACCTGCTTGCATTGAAAATGAACCTCCAGCTTCATCGAGGCACAATTATTCAAGGTCATCAGCCTCCTGCAACAAAAAGAAATCATTCACCCATGTATCCCAGCCCCTAAAATCCTGGCATAGACTACCCAGACATTCTTCAAGATGCTATCCAGCACTTTACATAGCCAAGTCATTGAAGCTTCTCCCAAGTCCTACTGTCTGTGAAGGCTAAAGCACCAGAGTATGTCTTCTGCCTTTCACGAGGTTATAGACATGGAAATAATCAAAACAGAAATGGGATACATTCAAAGTAGGCAGAAGCACAGCAGACCCATGGAGAGGGGGATAAGGAGAACTTCCATAAACAGATGGGCCACAATCAGCACGAGCTTCCTGGAGGACAGAAGGGAGCATTAGAGGGTGACAGGAACAGAGACTCCTATCATATCCCAGCTTCTACAGGAGTCTGTGACAAGGTAGAGAAGATAGGGTCAGTAAATAAACCAGTACAAGAGAATAGGATCAAGGACTATGATTTCAACTCAAGTCCTGCACACTATCCCTAAGCTTTCTCGAAAGCTAAGCTGGCATTCTACCACTTGAACTACAACTCCATTTCCAGTTTTTTGGTTATTTTGTGGTGGTGGTTAATTAGAAATTAGAATCTTGTAGACTTTTCCTGTATGAGCTAGCTTTGAACCCAGATCCTCAGATCTCAGCTTTCTAAATAGCTAGGATTACAGCTATGAGACACTGGTGTGAAGCTAAGAGGTTACTTTAGATCCAACGAGAAAGCATGATTGGCCTCAGAGAAGAGAAGAACTGGTATGTGTGAAGAAAAACTGCATGCAGGGCATGTTTGGAACTGTTCTTTTCATATAGAGACCAGATGTGGGCTTTCTAGCTAGAGTGCTGGAGTAAGTGAGGGTATCACAGACACTGAAAACAGACAAATGAAACAGACTGAAGAAGATGAGCCTTATTAACAGTGTTCCTCTCCTCTGTCAGTTTGTAAGAGGAGTTGTTTGGTTATGCAAGAGAGTCCCAAACTGGGCTCTTGGCTACTCCCTAACCCTTACCTGCACAGGGCCTCCAGAGAGTCCTCCTCCAGAAAACTGTGGTCCTTCTTTACAGAGCTGATATCCAAAGGAAATGTACCTTCTGTGTAGCAGAGAAAAGTAAAGGTAAATTTTCTGGCAGGAAATCAGAAACTCAGCCCCAAACTGAGCACCAATGGCTTATTCTTGTAATCTTAGCTACTAAGGAGGCTATCTGAGGAACATGATTTGAAGCCAGCCCAGGCAGGAAAGACTGTGAGACTCTTATCTCCAATTAACTTGTAAAAAGCTGGAATGACACTGATGAAAGTGAACTATACAAGTCAGTGGAGATAGGAGAGACAGACTAGAGAGTGAGGGAAGGGAAGATATTGTATGAAAGGAAATGTACTCATTACCTGACTCTTGTAATGTAATCCTTCTGTACATCACCTTTATAATAACAATAAAGTAAATAATATTTTTTTAAGCCAGAAATGAGATGTGGTTCATGTGGAAGAGTGCCAGCCTTAAGCAAAAGGTTAAGGGACAGTGCCCAAGCCACAAGTTCAAGTCCCTGTACTGGTAGGAAAAAGAAGAAGAAACTCAGCCTCAAACTGGGCTGAGCTGATGTTTGTAGGGGAGCTATAGTAGAAGGGAAAAAATCCAGGAGTAAAGGAGGAATGTTAAGAGTTTGGACTTCAAGTGACTCCTCTACAAAGGTTTGGCACATAGCTGAGAGTACTGTTAGGTGTGTCCAGTGAAAGAAAGTTGGGGTACTGCACGCATGCCCTTGTAGAAACCAGGATGTAACTAACTTCCCGCTACCCTGTACTTCCGTCATGAAGCTCTGCCTCACTACAGACCCAAAGCCAAGATGTTGATCTCAGGTATTTTGCCTCAGTGGTGGAAAGCTGTCAAATACAAGGGGGACTTAGGAAGCTACAGTCTGGGAGTTGGGGGGAAAGCAGAGAGAAGCTAAGAGGGTTGAGCTGGACTGAAAACATCAGGCAGTAAAGACAAGTCCATGAGATATAGCCGGCCTGAGACCCTGGCTGCCTGCTAACTTAGGTTCTTTTCTGTCATTTGAATCTTGGATGTTTAGAAAGGGAGCTTCCACCCCAGCCCAAGGTGCAGTGGGGAGTAGAGAGGTAACAAGAGTTGAAAGGACAGCGTGTAACCAAACAGTATCTCCCTTCCCCCTGCTGTCCAGAGCAGTAAGGTCCTCTCCCTGGAACTTAGGGGAGAGAGAAAAGAAAGAGTAGGAAGAAAGAAAGTGAGAACCTGAAAAGTCCCATAAATCTTTGTCTTATTGGTAAAACAAGCCCATTCATTCATATACTCATTCAACTAATAGTCATATACTTCCTGCCAGACAGACAGTAGTGAACAAAAACGGTCCCTAACTTCAAGGAATTTATACTCTCATAGGAAACAAATAGTAAACCATGCAGGAAACCAGGATCAAAATCCTGGCAGGCTGCTTAGAGAAAGGTGGTCACTCAGCATAGGCCTTTCTGAAGAGGTGACTTCTGAGTCCTGAACTCTGATATGCTGGCCAAGCTTAGAAATGAGTGAGAGAGAGAATGAGAGAAAGAGGAGGAAGAAGAGCAGAGGATCCTGAGAAGAGAAGGAGTTAGAGGAGGAGAGAGACAAAATTGGCAGCAGAAGTAATACTAGTATCAAGGCTCCAAGGAAGGGAGGACTAGAGAAGAGGAAGAAAGAAGTCTGCAGCACAGTGAGCAAGGGTAAGCAGACATAAGTGGAAAGCAGATGGATCTGCAGTTTCATCAGGCAGGGTTCAGCACATGTGCTTGTTTCACTTAGAGGAGCGGAGGGCCCACATAGTCAAACCCCTCTTGCTGTGGTGGATAGATCAAAGTACACAAGAACAAAACCAAAAATCCAAGTGCCAGGGAGAAGGCTGGTACACTAGTCCAGGGAGTGGTCATGTTGGGTGACAATAGATGTGGCAATTGAAGTGGTAAGTGGAGCCAGCGAGGCATGGTTGCTCATCCTTGTAATCCTAGCTACTCAGGAGGCAGAAACATCAAGATCTAGGTTCAATGCCTGCCAAGGTAGGAATGTCTATGAGACTATTATCTCTAAGCATAAAAAAGCCAAAAGTGAAGCTATGGCTCAAGTGGCAGAGCATAAGCCTTGAGCAAAAAAGCTCAAGGACAGTGCCCAGGCCCTGAGTTCAAGCCCCAGAACTGAAAAAGAATTGGATTCATTCACCAATGAAGCTTGTTAAGATTGGTTGGGGGGGGGGGCTGGGAATATGGCCTAGTGGCAAGAGTGCTTGCCTCCTACACATGAAGCTCTAGGTTCGATTCCCCAGCACCACATATATGGAAACGGCCAGAAGGGGCACTGTGGCTCAGGTGGCAGAGTGCTAGCCTTGAGCAAAAAGAAGCCAGGGACGGTGCTCAGGCCCTGAGTCCAAGGCCCAGGACTGGCCAAAAAAAAAAAAAAGATTGGTTTGGGAAGAGGGGGGAGAGGTGATAACGGAGAGTGATAGAGGGAAGGAGGTGAGTCTGATTAAAGTACATTGTACATATGGATGTGTCAAAATGAAACTCTCATGTATAGCTAGCTATACCATGCTAATAAAATATGTTAAAAAAGAATTGAATGCATTCAAGACATTCTCTGTGCTTGGAGGAATGGCTCAAATAGTTGAATACATGCCTGGCAACTGGAAGGTCTTGGGTTCAATCTGCAGTCCTGTCCCCACTCCCCAAAATGACATTGTTGAGGAAGAAAAGGAGAAAGGACGGACAGAGAGTTAGGTATGGGGGCCAAAGGGAGAAAAGTATTAAGGACAACTTCTGAATGTAGATCTTGAGCAAGTGGGTACATGGTAGTGTTCTGAAAATAATTGGTGGTGCCAATGGATCTGTTTTAGACCTGTTAAATCTCACCTACATCTGCCAGATATCTGAACAGATAATGAATTGAAGAGATGACTGAGAGCTTGGGAATTTAGACTGGACTATCACATTTGAGAGTCATCAGTGTACAGATGAACTTGGATAAGAATCTCATGGGAAAGAAATGTTGAGAGAGTAGAAGGCCTACAGAGGAAGATGAGTCAGCTAAGGAGACAGAGTAGCAGCCAGAGAGGCAGCCTGCAGAGGGAGGGTTACACAAGCCCAAGGAAGGAGGGGGCTTGCACTGAATGCAACTGTCAAGTGAAATAAGATGATAACAGGAAACCAGACACCAGTGGCTCACATTTGTAATCCTAGCTACTCAGAAGGCTGAGATCTGAGAATCACAGTTTTACAACAGCCTGAGCAGGAAAGTTCATGAAACTCTCATCTCCAAGTAACCACCAAAAAGCCAGAAAGGAAGCTGTGGATCAAGTTGTACAGCATCAGCTTTGAGTGAAAAATTAATGAATAGTGACTAGGCTTGGGGTTCAAGCCCCAATACTGGGCATGTAAGCATGCACACACGCATACAAACACACACAGGACCGAGATGAACACGGAATTTGACTCCATGGAAGTCACTAAAGAGCGTGTTCATGTGAAGGAGAGGTGAAGCCCAGGGTCCAAGGGGTTGTATGAAGAAGAGAGGAATAGGAAATAGCAAATACAAAGAACTCTAACAAGAACAAAAGAACAAAGAGACAAGAGGCATAAAGGAAAACAGAAATGAGACCATCATTATGCTCAGAGAGGTGCCCTATCCCAGAGGTATCATTTCACATTGTAGCTCAGAAGTGGCACAGAGCAATGGCCCAGGCAAAACAAGGTCTTTTCTTTTCTCTTTCTTTCCTTCCTTCTTTCTTTCTTTCTTTCTTTCTTTCTTTCTTTCTTTTTCTTTTTCTTTCCTTTCCTTTATTTCTTCCTTCCTGGCTGCCTTTCTTTTCCTTCCTTCATCTCTTTCTCTCTTTCTTCTTTCTTTCTTTCTTCTTGTCAGATACCAGGACTTGAACTGGGTACCTGATGCTTTCGCTCATTGGCTAGCACTCTTATCAGCTGAGCCATGCCTCTACCCCCTAGCAAGGTCCTTTAAAGCATGGCCATCATCAAAGATTATAGAAACTGATGAGAGTAACCCAGCCATGATGATGATGTAGGAGAGAGGAATTTTTAAGTTCAGGAGTAAAGGCCCTGAGTAAATTTGAGCATGGTCAGGACACATAGCAGCTTCTCCCATGGCTGGAGAGGGAATGTGATTTGTTCACTTTACAGACAAAAAGATGCAAGAAGTTTTGGAATAAGAGAATGTATTCAACAGAGAGGCTGTACCTTCAAAAAGCTGAGCATACTGAGGAAATCCTATTGCTCGAAGCCAGTCACATGCTTTCTTGGCCTCTGCTTCTAAAACAGAATGAGAGAGAAAAACAGGGTTAGTAGAGCACTGGGTGGATGGATACTTCCTCACCTCCAGAAGGCAGCATGCCTAGTTCTGGTGATCCAGAGATGGCAAGACAGGATCTGGCACATTTAGGCCAGCTAGGACCCATTCTACTCCCGGAACCTTACTCTTTGTCCTGACCACAGTTTTTTCTTGAGCCTCATTCCCTATCCCAAACCATTCCTCCTGCTCCTTGCCCCAGGATAGAACCTAACACCAGCAACAACTTCCAGAATCATCTAGGATCAAGGAGGATCACTGCCATAAGAAGACACAACTGGGCTGGGATGTGGCTTAGTGGTGGAGTGCTTGTCTAGCATGCATGAAGCACTGAGTTCGATTCCTCAGTACCACATAAACAAAAAGCTAGAAGTGGCATTGTGGCTCAAAGTGGTAGTAGCAGTGAGCAAAAAGCAGCTCAGGGACTGTGCCTGGGCCCTGAGTTCAAGCCCCAGGACTGGCAAATAAAGAAGAAGATACAACTGCGGCCTCTACTCCCAGCCTTACTCAGGGAGTCACCTCTTCCCTAGCTCTGGGCAGAATATCAGGAGACATGAAATGTTCATCAGTATCCATTATTCTTTTTCTCATGATCATACTTTATAGCCTCCAGCCTAATCTTATTTAACATGCACACAATGGCCTACAAAGAATTATTCCCTTTCTCCATTGTAACAGCTATACAAACAGGCTCAGAAAGAAATTGACTCAAGCTAGGTGTGGTGGTACACACCTGTAATCCCAACACTCAGGGGACTGAAGTAAGAGGATTGGGAATTCAAGGCCAGCCCACAGTGAGACCCTATTGAAAGAGAAGGAAACAAAAGAGTGAAAGAACTCCCTGTTCATATGACAGCAGTTTCCCAAGTGCTATTCTTCCCAACCACTCAAATTCCAGTCCTCCTTCCACAGGGGCTTCCCAGGACAACCTCAGCTCTCCTCAGTTGCTCATTCTACTTGTGGTACAATCCAATGCTGAACACTGTACCAACACAGTCACTGGCCTATGGGAGTCTTGCAGGATAAGAGCTGGGTCAGCCTCCTTAGTCTGCTATGAGAGTGCCTGACACAGAACTGTGGCTATGGCCAGCCACAGTGGAAATGTGCAGCCAGACTGAAGCTAGAGAGGCCCTCCTGACCAACATAGTGGGCTGAATCCCAGCAGTGAAGCTGCCCAGGAAGCTATTGCTCCTATGTGGGTGGTGCTAAGGACTTCTGGGGCTGAACCCACAGATCCTGGCTTTGCCAGGCTGGCAGGGGAATGCTGCTGACTTCAGCAAAGCTTCTCTGGCCATGGAGTCCTGCTCACAACACTCTCTCCATTTCCTTAATTAGATGCAGCCCTACTAACCAGAACTCCAAGGAGACTGGTGTATGGGAGCAAAATGAGAATAGTTCTCTCTTTTCAGTGCTTGCACACAAGGAAATCTAGGAGATCCTGGTAGCCAGTACCAGTATCCCCAGAGGGGGTACTGGTGGTTCAGGCCTATAATCTTAGTTACTCACAAGGCTGAGATAGGAGGATCAAGGTTCAAAGCCAGCTCATACAGACAAATCCATGAGACTCTTATCTCCAATTAAGCAGCAGAAAGTGAGAGGTGAGCTGTGGCTCAAGTGGCAGAGTGCCTTTGTTGAGGGAAAAAAGCCAAGTGAGAGCATGAGGCCCTGAGCTCAAGCACAAGTACAGGTGTGCGCACGCGCGCGCGCACACACACACACACATACACACACACTGGATCTAAATATGCTGAGCAAGTAGACAACAGAGGGAAGGGGCAGTCAAAAATAGTAATCAGCTCCTCCAGAGTCACACATGGATGAAGACTAGAGGGAGGAAAAGAAAAGGTTCTGGCAATGCCTGGAGCTCTGACAGGGTTTGGAGACAAACATGGGTAGTACAGAGATGAACATCAGGGGCTGGGAATATGGCCTAGTGGTAAAGTCCTCGTCTCATACACATGAAGCCCTGGGTTCCATTCCTCAGCATCACATATGTAGAAAAAGCCAGAAGTGGCGCTGTGGCTCAAGTTGCCGAGTGCTAGCCTTGAGCAAAAAGAAGCCAGGGACATGGGGCTGGGGATATAGCCTAGCGGCAAGAGTGCCTGCCTCGGATACACGAGGCCCTAGGTTCGATTCCCCAGCACCACATATACAGAAAACGGCCAGAAGCGGCGCTGTGGCAGAGTGCTAGCCTTGAGCGGGAAGAAGCTCAGGCCCTGAGTCCAAGGCCCAGGACTGGCAAAAAAAAAAAAAAAAAAAGCCAGGGACAGTGCTCAGGCCCTGAGTTCAAGCCCTAGGACTGGCAACAAAAACAAAACAAAAAAAAAAGAGATGAACATCAGTACATTTCCATGAATGTAAGCGTCAGGATGAGTTTGATCATGACCATGACCTATGGGGGTGGTGTGGGATCATGCATATATATATATATATACATATATATATACATATATATATACATATATATATATATATATATGTCGGTGTCTGTATATGCCTCTCTCCCTCCTGCCCTCCTTTCTCCGTGGGCCTATGGCAAGGGAGGATTCATGTTTCCCCTAACAGCAGGACCTCTGGCAGAGCCATGTTAGCAGTACCTCAGCTTGTCTGGCAGGGGGCAATGCAGGCCTGGAAAAGGATCAATCCCCTTCTCCAGGCCATTTGGGAAACTTGAAACCAATAGGAAGGGGAAGGGACTGTAGGGCACTCTAGCAGAGGATTTGAAACATGTGGTGTTGCCACTAGGACAGCTGAGTTGGCTGCCACAAGCACTTCCCTGTACTGTATTGCTGCCACAGCACCAGAAGACACATCCTGGATCTCAGTGCTCCTCCTAACAGCTGGCTATGCTTTCTTGTCATTCAGATAAAAGGAAGCTGCTGAATGATGAACCAGATCAGAATTTCCAGAGGTGGGTTCAGAAGCAAATGGAGACTCCAAAAGGGTCACAAGTTTAGAAGCACAGGGAAATCTCAGTGTAGTCTTCAGTTCCTGGAGTCTGAATCGAGGCAGGGAAGCATTCCCAGCCTTCCTCCCTTCCTCAGCATGACAAAGGAGATCCCAATAATTAAATCCTAAAGCTCCCACATCTGCACCATAGCCTCAAGCCACAGAACCAAAGGAAAGTGACAACCTACTTGCTTGCTCTACTACTGCTAGGTAGTGGCTCTGACTGGTATTAGCTGGAAGGAGAACAGCTGAGTTTGTTCATTCATTATCTAGAGCCCTCTAGTACCTTGTTACTCAAAGTATGCTGTCAGACTAGCAGTGTCAGTATCACCTGGGCACTTGTTACAAATGAAGAATCCAGCCAGGTACCATGCTCATGCTTGTAATCCTAGCTCCTCAGAGGCTGAGATCTGAGGATCACAGTTCAAAGATAGTCCACAGAGGAAAGTCTATGAGACTCTTATTTCCAGTTAACCAGAAAAAATAGCCCTAAGTGGAGCTATGGCTCAAGTGATAAAGTTATGTTTGAGTAAAAAAAGCTCAGGGACAGCGGCCAGCACTTGAGTTCAAGCCCCAGGACACAGACACACACAGACACATAGACACAGACACATAGACACACACACACACACACACACACACACACACACACACACACACACACACACACTGCAAAATCCGGGACCTTTTACACCCTATACCTACTGATTCAATGTACACTTAACAGGACTTTTTTTCTTTTTTGCTGTTTCTGTTTTTTTTTCCTTTTTGTTCTTTTTGTTCATTTATCTGTCTTTGGGAGTATGGGGGGGTACAGAAATAAAGAGACAAAGAGTAAACAAATGCAGCAGTGGTACTCACTGGATGTTATGTTGAAAATGAACTATACAACTTGTGGGTGGGACTTGGAGGGAAAAACTGGGAGAGAGCAAGGGAAGGGGTGATATTGTATAAAAGAAATGTACTCTTTACCTGTCTTACATAATTGTAACCCCTCTGGACATCACATTTAAAATAACATTTTTTTTAAGTTTAAGACATGCTCATCTAAATCACATAGCTCCTAGATGCACATTAGATTCTAGCTCCTAGATGCACATTAAAACCAGCTAGATTTATTATTTTTTTAATGCCAATGCTCAAGATCTCCTTCCCAGATGGTCTGTGACAGGGATCTCCAATCTGTGTTTTCCAAAGCTATAGTATGAGGCATACTGAGGTCCAAGGGACTTTCCCAAGGTCATTCAGAGTTAAGTGTCATGAGGGAGACTACAAACCTGACTTTTTAATTCCATGCTCAGTATACAATTCCACTTCATTATGCTATGTGCTCTCTAGTCAAGCAAGGGGCTCAGACTTAAAAGAACCAACTCAACACTTTAAATTGATTTTTCTGCTCCTTCTGGAGCAGTGGAATTACAAGCCTGAGTTCAAATCCTGATGTCAGTCACCAGTTCTTTGAATATGGGCCAGTTGAACTCAATGCCTCCATTTCTTCTATAAAATTAGGGTTATGGCATCCATTTTTTTGCCAGTCCTGGGGCTTGAACTTAGGGCCTTGGGCGCTGTCCTTGAGTTTCAAATTTTTGCTCAAGGCTAACACTTTGCCACTTGAGCCACAGCGCCACTTCCAGCTTTTTCTACTTATGTGGTACTGAGGAATCGAACCCAGGGTTTCATGTGTTGGGAAATGGAGGAGAATGGAAAAGGAATAGGCCAGACTCAATCATCAACAGGGAAGGACTGTTCATTGAGGAACAGCACGAGTGTCTCCCAGAGGATTAGAGAGAGGTTATGCTGGGATTGGAGGTTATGCAAAAGGGTAAATTTGGGACCAGGCTTATAAGGAGTTTGAGCAAGGAAGCAGGTTGTTGAAAGCCCCACTAGGTCTAGGAAGTTGGTGGCTTTTCCTTGGGCTCACAAAGAACTGTTTATAACTGGGCCTAATTGAAATGCCCTGCCTGCATATCAAAGCAAGTTCACATATATCTAAGGTTTTATCTGGTGCCTGTATGAGCCTGGGAAAACTGGGTGGGGGGTCAATCCTTCACATTCTGTCTTTGAATACATAGAAATAATGGGCCTAGAGGGGAGAGACAAGTCCTTCATCACACATGCTAGGCAAGCACTCTACCACTAAGCCACATTCCTAGCCCAGCATCCAATTCTGGTAGCTACCAAGAGAATTAAATGAACAACTGGAGAAATGAAGTCTTTGGTACACAGTACCAAGCACTCATTTACAGTATTCTTTTTGGAATCAGAGGTGGATTCTAGTCCAAGAGAAAAACGTGTAACTGCCTAGTGACTCATGCTTGTAATTTTAACCATTCAGGAAGCTGAGGCCTGAGGATCGAGGTTTGAGGCTAGACAGGGCAAAAATGTCTGTGAGAATTTTATCTCCAATTAACTATCAAAAAGCTGAAGGTGGAGCTGTGGCTCAAGTGGTAGAGAACCCAACTTGAGAGAAAAAGCTAAAGGACAATGCCCAGAGACAGAAAGAAAGAAAGAAAGAAAGAAAGAAAGAAAGAAAGAAAGAAAGAAAGAAAGAAAGAAAGAAAGAAAGAAAGAAAGAAAGAAAGAAAGAAAGAAAGAAAGAAAGAAAGAAAGAAAGAAAGAAAGAAAGAAAGAAAGAAAGAAAGAAAGAAAGAAAGAAAGAAAGAGAAGAAAGGAAAATAGAGAGGAAGGAAGGAAAGAAAAAAAGAAGGGAGAGAAGAAAGAAAAATAGAGAGGAAGGAAGGAAAGAAAGAAAGAAAGAGGAAGGAAGGAAGGAAGGAAGAGAGGGAGAGAGGGAAATAGAAAGGAAACCAGATAAAGTGTCCCAGCTAGCATTCCCTTCTGGGTCGAGCAATGTCTGTACCCACATCTCTCTCAGAATTGGAGCCAAATACCTCAGAGAAGCAGAATTTTCAACAGGACTGCAATTGCTCCAAGACAAAAGCACTAAAGAGTTTTGAGCAGGGCTATAGACTGAATTCTCCAGCAGCTATCCCTAACAGGAATCTAGAGAATGTAAAAGGCTATTGCTGAACAGGATGTCAGGGACAGTGGCTCCAGACAGACAATATGCCATCTCATGAAGGGGTGAAGGCCCTGAGGCTCCCTCCCAGATGGAACCATCAGGGGCATATGTCTTAGTGATTAAGGTACTTTGCTTTCTTTCCTTTTTTCTCACGAACCCGTCCCAGCCTGCTAAGGCTGAGCCAGAAATGACCCCCACCGCCACCTACAGCAAAGTCAATTCACCTGAGGCTGGAGTCCAGTTGGCTCAGACTAAGGAATGGCTTCTATATCCAGCAGGGAGAATGACACCAGATGACACTAGGCAGGCTGAGGCTAGTGAGGTAGGAATGTCTGGCCGCTGGCCCTAACCTGTGTCCAGATGTGCAGATTCCAAGGCATGCCTGCCAGCAGTTTCAGCAGCTACCCTCTGAAAAGCAGTGCTCTAGCCAAAGCTGGGGTAATGTGCCAGGATAGGTAAGAACTAACAGCTGCCACAAACTGAGTCCCACAGAGATTGAAGCCCAGACTATTCTCCCTGGGGAGGAGCCCAGCTCATTGGAGCCCTAAGAATCAGCCAGGGTACTAGAAAGTTCCAGAAACAAATCAGGCGACAGAATCATACTCACAAATATCCTGCAAGGAAGGAGTGTCAAAAGGATTGCTGTTGGTTGCTGGTGGCACACATTGTAATCCTAGCTACTCAGGAGGCTGAGCTTTAAGGGCACAACTCCAGCCAGCTGGATCAGGAAAGGCTCTTGTCTCCAATTAACCACCAAAAAGAAGGAGGAGGAGTTAAAAAAAAAAAGGAAGGAGGAGGAAGAAGAAGAAACTGCTTCTGGAAGTGGAGGTGTGGATCAAGTAATAGAGTACTAGCCTTGGGCAGAAGGGATAGATAGCACTGAGCACAGAGTTGTTTTTCTAGGGAGAGGAGAGAATGAGGAAATGCAGGGCTTCTGTTCCTGACAAACTGCCTGTGGATGAAGGTAGGATTTACGTACCCAAGAAAGAGGCTGCAACATCTCCTATTGGGAAAAAACAATAATGACCAATGACCAGTTGGGAAAAGCTTCCAGTCAAGTCAGCTTCCCTGTTTGCTGCCTAAACCATGTTAGGCAACTTGCTTCTTTCTCTAAACTATGGTTTCCATGATTATACAGATGACTCTCCTCCCGCCCTTGATGGTGGCCATGGCTTTGCTGGTTTCAAAAGTGGAATATACAAGGTGGCATTAGAGAGGGTTATTAGTTAAGGCTAGTTGAACTTTGTCTAAGGTGTATTCAGCTCATGTGCTAATTATAAAGAGATGAGAGATTGATTGGGTAGGGATGTGTGACAATGTTGAAAGGGGTAACATGGATCAAGATACATTGTATTCCTAAACTGCTTTATTTAATGGGAAATCATTTGTCCAGCTACCTAACGATGATAATAATAAAAATAAATAAAGAGATGAGAAAAAATAGCTAGGAGGAAGAGAAAAGGTAATAAATAAGCAAGTAGATTACAGGAGATAAGGCCTTGCCCAGCCAATGTCACCAATCCCATTTTTCTAGGCTGGGCATCCCTCTCTTCACACCACTATTAGGCAACTTGAATCCTTAGGGTTTTGTGGTCACTCAGTGACCAGATCCCAGGTCCAGCCTACACTTTCCCAAGCAAAGTCGAGCTCAGGCCTATGTACCAGGTAAGACACTAGACCCGAAGCAAGAAGCCCAGGTAAAAGTGTCTTGTTGCACGCGCGTGTGCGTGTGTGTGTGTGTCTCCCAGTACTGGGGCTTGATCTCAGGGCCTGGGCACTGTCCCTTAGCTTTTTCACTCAAGTCTGTCTGTACTCTATTACTTAAGCCATATCTCCCTTTCTGGGTTTTTGGTGGTTAATTCAAAATAAGAGTCTCATGGATTTTTCTTCCCTGGCTGGCTTTGAACCACAATCTTTGTATCTCAGCCTCCTGAACAGATTACAATTACAGGCATGAGCCATTGGTGCCCAGCTAGTTACTGCTCCTAGGCATGATATTCCATTTCTCCCTCACCCTCAGCTTTGGCTGCACACTAGCTCCGCAGGAGCTTTGAAAAAACCCCACTCAGTTCTTGGCCCTACCTATTATAATTGAATTAGAATGTCTGGGGATAGGGTTAGGTTTCCTTTGTTTCTTGGTTTCTGAGCATTTTCCAGGTGATTAAAAAGTGCAGTCAAAAATAGAAAGCCAGTACCCTAACAGTCACAGTTAACTAAATAGCCTTGATAGAGGACCCTGGAGAGATTCTAGGCAGAAGCAGACTCAGGCTTGCTCTAATCACTAGACAGCAATAAACACCAAAGTGAATGCATATGATTGGGATAAGGAAAGAAGCTCTGTGGGATTTTGTGAAGGAATTTTTTCAAACCACTAGCTGACTAGCTCTGTGAGGCAACTTTCAACAAATACATTACAACTCTCTACCATACTCATTTAGTTTCCTATTTGCAAAGATGTCTTGTCTTGTGGCCCTCACCACCAGAGTTGGTCTTTCTCACTTCCAGTGAATGAACACACACACACACGCGCGCGCACACACACACACACACACACACACACACACACACACACACACACTGTCCTAAGGGGTAGAGAAAGACCAAAACTGGGCCACTAGTGGCTCATGCCTATAATCCTAACTACTCAGGAGGCTGAGATCTGAGGATAGCAGTTCAAAGCCAACCTGGGTAGAAAAGTCTCTGTTAGACTTTTATCTCCAATCAACCACTCAAAAAACTAAAAGTAGCACTGTGGCTCAAATGATAGAAGACTAGCCTGAAGCACAGAGGCTCAGGGACAATGTACAGGCCCTGAGTTCAAGCCCCATAAACAACAAAAAAAGGCAGTAGAGCACCAGCCTTGAGCAAAAAAACAGACCAAAGCCTGGCCCCTGAGTTCAAGCTCTACTACTGGCATGCACATGTGCGTGCACACATACACAAATGACCCAGGATGCCACTGTCTATGTGATAACCAGGGTAGGCTCTATGAGGCCAGTTGGAAGCCTAAGGTAGAGCTGGGAGGCAAGCAGAGGGTTGTCCCACTACTGTAAATCCATCTACAGATATTGGGAAATGCTAGTCCTCAAGAAAAGCCTCACAGATAATTTCTCTTAGTTGATCTAAGTACCATTTCCTTTGCCCACTACCCAGCCCTCGGGAGTACACCTTCACAAGCAGCCCTTTCCAGAAAAAGCCTATATCACAGAAACTTATTTCCCAGCTCCTCCCATCCCCCCATAAGGTAGGCTAGGCCAAAAAAAAGCCTGCCCACCCAGCCTTTCATCCAGGCATGGTGCTGCATCCCTCAAAGATGATGTTGCATTCCAACTTGCAGAAGAGTGCAAAAGCCCTGGCAGATATGCTGTGGCAGGTGACTGAGTTGTTTTGCCATCCTTGTCTAAGGGCCAGAGAGAAAGGTGCCTTAATAGATAGGATCCAGGACTACTGAGACTTCCCATCCTAACTGTGGCATGGACATTGTGTGGGGCTACAATATCCTACCCAATGGAAGATCTGGTATACTTACCACTTCTCTCTGCTCCTGCCACTCTTAGCTGGAATTGCCACTCCAGCTTGATTCTGGCAGGAGAGGTAGGCACAGGGAGAAAAGAGAAGCAAGATCAAAATAGCTCCCATCCCACATTCCAAACCTTGCCAGAGGGGCAACTGTGGCAAGGGCTGCTGTATTTCAGCCAGCCTAGCTTGGCAGTGTTAGATGCTGGCTGGCCTCTGGCTTGTTAGGTCGCAGGGCAGAACTTGGGGCCCCGCTGCACCTGTTCAGATGCCAGCCTCAGTCTCAGCCGGAACTACAGCTGGATGCCAAGCTCCTGGGTCTATATGAGCAACACTTTTGCTATCTCCCTGTTACAAATGAGACACCATCAAAGCAAACAGTCCAAGAGGGTCCTATGGGACTGGGTGATATTAAAAACTGAATTTTTTGCTGGCTGACAGCATGTCTACCCATGTGGCAGATATACCCTCTAACACAACTCTCTCCTAAACACTTCATGCCTACACCTGGCCACAGGAGCAAACTTGAAGTCTCTACACAAGAACTCTAGTCAGAGACAATTTGTCTCCAGGAGACATTTGGCAATTTCTGGAGACATTTTTGGTTATTGAGGCTGGGGAGGGAAGTGGGGGGGGGGTTCTGAAGTATGAGATTATGAAAATCAAGCTCAAGGTGGGTAGGAGTAATGAAGGCAACAATCAATGAAGAATCCTTCCTCATATGAGTCTCCCATAGAGAGGTGATAGTTCTTTTTTTTTTTTTTTTGCCAGTCCTGGGGCTTGGACTCAGGGCCTGAGCACTGTCCCTGGCTTCTTTTTGCTCAAGGCTAGCACTCTGCCACTTGAGCCACAGCGCCACTTCTGGCCATTTTCTGTATATGTGGTGCTGGGGAATTGAACCCAGGGCCTCATGTATATGAGGCAAGCACTCTTGCCACTAGGCCATATCCCCGTGATAGTTCTTTTTACAGTTGTTATGAATGGGACAATTACATAAGAATCTATCCCCCTGTAGCTCCCAGCCCCTCTCTGCTGCCATGGCCTGAGTCTTGAAGGCAACTGTAAAAGGGGGTGAGATGGGACGTTCCAAGGCCTATGAAGTTAAACTAGACTCCTTGCTCAGTTGTGCCGCTTGAGAATTGGGTCCAGAGCAGCAGCACATCCTGTGATCTCCTAGGCTAGCAATTAACACAGCAGGGCCAAAGTAGACAGCTGACATTCTTGCCCAGCTCAGGGCTTCCCTTGGATAGTGAAGGTCAAAGCTGCCACCTGCTCTGTTGCAGTTGTTCTCCATTAGCTTTGTTGCCCCGTAGGGCTCCTGCCCCAACCCAGTCCCAGGTGCTCTGACAAGGTCAGGGTGACAAAGAAACACTAGTTTAAATAAACCATATTCCACCACCTCGGGTCTCCAGTGTGCAGGGAAGGGATGCCAGTTAAACTGGGGCAGACGTTAGACCAGGAGTGACTGCTCTCCACTGTGGGATGGGTCCAGACATTTGGACTGAAATTCATCCTGTAGCAACTTGAGTATAACTGTAGACAGGCTGCTACTCCTACCTATGCCTCAATCTCCCAACTTTAAACAGCCATTCCCCAAGCCAGAGCCCAAGCTGAGGCATGTGACTGGCAATGTCGGGATCAGTAGAGGAAGCTTCCCTCACATTCCTTTCTGGGAGACTCACATGAGGGTTCTCCATGGGAAACCAAACCCAAACTCATCTTCCCTCCCTAACCAGCTTACAACACCACCACCTGGGCTTCAAGTTACCCTTGTCATCTTTCCTCACAGACATGTGTGTGTGTACTCACTAGCTTTAACAACTTTTCCATCAAATAGCTCAGGAGGTTTCCCATATCCCATTGTGCTCCTGAACCATTTGATTCTGCAACTTACTGGGGTCCTCACTGGTAGCCTGGGGCAGATCTCAAGCTGCTTTCCAATTTAACCTGCAAGTCACACATTGTAAACCCAGTCTGACTTGCAGCTTCAAATTCCTACTGATTGTTCACCATGTATGTCAAGCAACCCAATCCATATGGACTCCCCCACACTCTCACGCACTCCCTACACAACAGCAGTAGATCAATTCAGTGGCCTCAGCCATGTAGGACTGCCTCAGAAGCATATGAATCTGTCTCCCCAACCCTAACTGGGAGCTCCACTGCACTAGCTCCTGAGTTCCTCACTGCAGTGTGGTAAGGGCAACACATACACAAGAAATCCAGCCAGACACCAATGGCTCACACCTATAATCCTAGCTACTTCAGAGGCTGAGATCTAAGTCTCATGGTTCAAAGCCAGCCCTCACTGAAAAGTCTGTGAGACTCTTATTTCGAATTAACCACCAAACCCCCCAAAAGCTGGAAGCAGGGAGCTGTGACTCAAGTGGCAGAGTGCCACCTTGAGTGGAAAAAGCTAAGGGACAGCACCTAGGCCTGAATTCAAGTCTTAGTAGAGGGGGGGGGGACATCGTGTGCACATACCCATACACACACACACACACACACACACACACACACACACACACACACACACACATCGTGCTTCAAACTTACAGTGTTCAGGCCCTCCAGTGCCTCACATCATGCTATTACCACAGATTCAGGAGACACCAGAATCCAGCATCCATCTTCCACCCAGACCAGCTGTGGAGTGTGGCGGGGTAGTGGGAGGGAGGGTAAAGGGGGTGGGAGCACTCTTGCCCCAGGACAGAAACCAAAAAGCAAGGAATCAAGGACAAGATAGGGAAAAAAAGAACTCTGCCTGAGATTTGAAGCATTGTGACCTGAAGAAGTACCTTGCTTTGCCATCAAGCTCAAATATGGGCATTGAAGTTCATGTGGGAGATAAGGCAGGTACTATCTCCTGCTTCCCATTGCTTCCCATTGTTAGCCTGAAAAGTCTTGGTGCTCACATGTTTTGACCCTGTGCCACCACCTCTGTTCCCTCCCCTCTATTTGCCTACTTCCCTTTCCTTTTGCTAAAGCCAAATATAAACTCCCTGGCAGGAAATGCCTTGAAGGAGGCTAGCCCCACCCTGAGATGGAGAAAACTGTCTCTGACAGAAAGGAAATGGCCCCCGGAGAAGTGGTCTCCTCATGAAGCCAGCAGACACATCCCCTCCCCTGAACCCTGTAGCCAGCCAGAGGCTGAGATGCTAAACACATGGCAGGGGGCAGTAATGACAACATGTCTGCTAAGGCCATGGTAGAGCCAAGAGAAGGAGAAGCCTACATGTAATAGGCTAGCAACTTCTTAGCCTATTTCGCCTAGTTTTTAATCCTAGCTCAAATCTGTCTCAGCTGTGACTGACTGCTCATTAATGACAATATGTATGATAATACATGCAGTTAGTAATAACAATTACTAGCAGATTCCAACAGGTCTTGTGTCAGATCCTGAGCCAAGGATTTTACACATATTGGGCAAGTTACTTTATTTCTCTATGTAAAACAGGGATATAATAATGATACCAACAACAGGTTTTTTGTTTGTACTGGTCCTGGGGCTTGAACTCAGGGCCTAGGCACTGTCTTTGAGTTTTTTGCTCAAGGCTAACACTCTGCCACTTGAGCCACAATTCCACTTCCAGCCTTTCTGCTGTTAACTGGAGATTTAAAAAAAAAAAAAAAAAAAAAAAAGCTCACCCTGTTTTCACTGTCCAAGCTGGCTTGGGACCCTAATCCTCAGATCTCAGCCTCCTCAGCAGCTAGGATTATAGGAGTGAGCCTCTGGTGTCCAGCAAGAGGAGGTTTTTGTGAGAATAAAATGATATAATAATAGCCCAAACATACCAAGTCATCATTATATTCCAGGGATTTTTTTAATGGATTATATCATAGAATGTTCACAGCTACCACTGAGGTGAATGCTGTGTTTTACACATGAGGAAACTGAGCCCTACAGATACAGAGTAACTTGATTAAGGTTAGCAGCTAAGAAGTAGTAGGCCAAGATGCAAACCCATGCACTCTAGCTCCAAAGTATGACCAACCAATTTAAATTTGTCCTCATTAAATAAGGAGGAATTGCCTAGACCAGGGCCCAGCACACAGCAGTAAAACACACCAAAAACCACCTATGAGGTAAATTAATTTCCTGTCAGTGAAGAAAAGATAATCACATATGCCATTTAGCCCCTGCAACAACCCTATCCAAAGTTGGTAATGCTTATTGTGTAAACGGGGAAATAGAGACTATGAAGTACAGATGGGGCCTGTTTAAATGCCAGATCCCCCTCCTGCTGATGGCTTTCCAACTCCTTCACCGCTCCCATCTGAAGCCACTTCTCACTGGCTAGTACCCAAGAACCTACTTGGTACCAGATCTTATGCTGGGTACCAAAGTCTGACAACACAACAAAAGATGAGACCTTCTGGAGTACTTCGCCAAAAATGCTGCATGACCCATTCTTCTCAGGGAAAGCAGAGGCTAAGGTGGACTGTCCTTCGAAGCATCCCCTGGGTCTTGTTATGGAGACCAGATAACACAGCAGGAGCACCAAAGTAAGGGAGCTGACAGCTGGAACAGCCTAAGGAAGGAAGCTTGCAGCCCCCAAGGAGCCTGAGATGGGAACATTGCGGGGAGGGAAGAGATCTTCTGGACAACTCCTCCGCCCACATACATTCAATTCAAGCATGGGCTACAGAAGCTGGAGGGATAGCAAGTGTTCATCCATCCAGTCTCCTGCCTGCCCCTGCCCACCCACATCTTCTAAATAATGCAACCCGGTTGTCAAGATAGCACATTAAAATGTCTCTTCTTCCCTGATGCAACCCAGCATACTGCTCCCCACCCTTGCTGCTGGAAGGTACTAATCAGGCAGTTCTGGTGCCAATGCCAAAACCACTCCCAATTCCCTACTGCACACACTTCCCCCACCCCAATGAGGATCTACTTTGGAAGATTAACACCCACTCTTTCATGTTTGCCCTCCTCCCACCTGCTAACCTTGAAGGTGGGAGGGGTTGGAGTGGGTGAACAAAGGCCCAGAAGACCCAAACCTTTGCCCTTGCCTGTGGCCTGGGCATCTGGAGGGCATGGCCAGCTATTCAGGATATAGAAGGCAGAGTCAGACTACCTGGGTCCTGGCCTCCCATGCTATCACTCCTCAGCCATGTGACCTTGAGTATGTTCTTTCTTGACTCTCTTCTTAGTTCCTTTTGAAGCAAGCTAGGGAAGATGACAAGTATAACTGCTTTACTGTCATAGGGACAGTTAATATATGAAAGAATCAGAAGAGTTCACTATTATTATTGGTGCTATCCTCATTACTACAACCTGTCGCAATGCCCCAAATTCTACTAAAGATGGCCAGAGTACAAAGCCCTGAACCAGGCCTCTTCTTCTTAGTTCTAGAAGAATTTTTCTGGATGAAGTGGTATCTGAAATGACCTAGTGCCCAGAGGTGCCAAGTTGGAGCTCAGCAGATTCCCACCACAATAACAGTGGGAAATGGATTGGTAATTGCAGGACTGAATACTCAACAACCCTATGAGGTAGGCAGGTACATGTCTCCATTTCACAGCCAACAAAATGAAGACTCAGAGAAGTCAAGTCCCTCAGGCCATATATACCCAAGCTCCCAGCACATCCTGCACATTTCCAGATGAGATCCTATATAACTCTGGCCTTTTCCTTACATCCTTCCCTTTGTTTTTCCCACTGACAAGGGCCTGCTGAGGTGGGAGGGGCGACTGATACCAACCTCCTCCTGCAGAAGCTCCCCAGTCTTGCCCCAACCTGACCTCTTGACCTCAACCTGAAACAGAGCTGCAGACCATAGGTACTTGCCTCTCTCACACCTTAGGCTAGCCTTTGGCCAGTCCAGATAAAGGGCAGGAAATCCTAGGCCACCTCCCCTGGAGGTTGCTCTCTCTGCCATAAGAGGAGAGTTGCAGGCTGGACAGGTTCCTCTGTGGTGAGGAAACTGTGGGGTCAGCTCTAGCTGCCAGGACTCCAATCCTCCCTCACCAGACACTGTTGCCTTCCTTTCCCTGAACCTCAGCTAGGAATCACAAAAGCTCACACTCAGGATCACACCATCTACTTTATTAAGTTGCTTTGAAAAGTGTGGAACCATGCAAGTGTCCTGGAAATTAAAGAAATGAAGGGGATAGTTTCCATTCTTGGAGTCACTGCCATTGACTGCTGGGAGAAGGAGTGACTGAGTTGGTGTTTTTCTCCCTGTCTGATTCACTCATTTCCAGATGCAATACTCCCTAAAATATCCCCTTCCCTCCACCCCCATCAGCTCCAGAAACAAGACAAGAGACAAAACATCAGGGTATGATGGAAGCCCCCACATAAGACATGGTATTCAGTTCATCAAGGTAAGCAGCTAAGCTCACAACAGGCCTTATCCTCTGACAGGGAAGGAGGCACCAATAAGAAGGCCTTACTTTCCAAGTGCTCCCTGATGGTGGGAAATGGCAGGACTTAACAACAAACAAATCAGAGAGCTGATAAGGTGTATGAACTCACGATTCTGGGAATTGAAAATCTACCTGTTGGGCTCACCAGAAAAGGATTATGGAGACAACATTCTGAAAAGATAAAAAAATAAACAGAAGAGAGGAAGGGCCGTCTATTTCCTATCTTTGTGTACTATGCGGTCCAAAAGCAAAATGGAGGTATGAAGAGTGAACAAATGCAGCAGTGATACTCAGTGGAGACTATGTTGAAAATGAACTACACAACTTGTAGGTGGGGATGGGAAGGAAAAACTGGAGAAGTGCAAGGGAAGGGATAACATTGTCCAAAAATAAAAATACTCCTTACCTGATTTATGTAAGTATAACACCTGTGTACATTACCTTTGCAATAACAATGACAAATAAATAGAAAAGAAAATAAAAATAAATAAGAAAATAAAGGAGGTCTAGAAACAATAGCACACAGAAGGGGCAGTGATAAGGCTGGGGAGGGGGCTGTCCCAGGTCTAAGATGAACACTCAGAGGAGCTGAAGATTTTGGCCTAGAGAAGATATAGGGGGGTCTTAGTTCTGTCCTAAGGTCAGAGAGAGCACAGAGGATCTAGGTGATCCTGAGGGGCAGAACTTTGACCCAGGGTTAGCAGGCAAAAGGAGATAGAGATCAAATTTTCAGTCATCCTACAGATGAAAGCAGCAGCTGGAAACATCCCTCCCCCAACCATTGAAGGCAGATGAGCAGGACCAATCGAGTGCATGCTGCGATGTGGGGACATGGACTCCATCCTCAGGAGTCTTAGACCTGCTGTTCTCTAAAGGCCCTTTTCCCCTGAACTCTGTTGTATGCCTACCTCTAGGGGAATTGTGGGAACAAACAAATTGGTCTGGAGCTGACCAGTCCCTTCCTGATTCCCACAGAGTCCTGGGATCTAAGGAGCACCTTGGGCTGGTACTACCCAGAGAAAACAGGTCACTCATTAACTTGTGGCTGAATGGGTCATTGGTGGCCACCTGAGACAGAGGCAAACATGGGGAGGGGCTAGAAAGCAAACTTTACAAAAGCCCATGCCCAGGGACAAGGGGCCGAACAAGTTCCCCAGTCATCCTGAGTTGAGTCAGGCCACTTAGAATATTCAGTGACTGGGCCTGGCTAAATTTGAAGTCCTGTCTCCACTGCCTTGTGGAAGAGGAAAAGGGTTTGAGTAGAAGGCACACCTGAACCACTGGAAGAAAATCTGAAAAACACGGAGTCCAAGCCAACCTGTCCCAGCCAACCAGTCCCGCTTACTTTCTAGACATGGACATGGAGGCCCAGAGAAAATAAAGGTGTTATCCAAAGTCACTCACAGAAGGACAGAACCAGATGTCAACTTTCCTGACTCTGTAGTGGCCCATAGAGTTCACTAAATGTTTCCTTCTCTTCCCACTGAAACTGCAGAAAACTGCTTGTGGTCTGGAGCTTTCTAAATTGGGCCTGGCCCTTCCTAACTCCCACTGCTTGTCTAGATACAGGATCTCTGAGGAAAGCTTCATCCTCTGCTATGGTGGCCCTCAGACTCTCAGCTCTTCCTCCCCACCCTTTGCTCCCTAGCCTGGTATGAAGAGACCCAGATCCTTACTCTAATCCTTCATATTCACATTACTTCACCCCATCTCCAGTAACAGCAGACCCATATCGTGAGCATTTCTTGCTTTTTAGACTTGCTTTTTCAACATTTTGAGTTTTATTTTATACTTTTATTTATTTTTATTATTTTAAGTAGTTGTGCAAAGGGGTTTCAATTCACTATATTAGTTTATAAGTATAATGCATCTTGGTCAATGTCAGCTCTTTCTATTTTAAACTTTCTTTTTTAAAATATTGTTATTATAAAGCTGGTATACAGAGGGGCTAGAGTCAGGTAAGGAGTACATTTCTTTTTGGACAATATCATCCCTTCCCTCACTCTCTTAGACTTTCAAATTGAGAGTAGATACCGCCATCTGGTTCTAATACCTAAAAATCCCCTCAGCCCACTGACTATCCCAGTCTCCTTCCCTCCTCTGCTTTTTGTTTTTGCTGGTCCTGGGGCTTGAACTCAGGGCCTGGGTGTTGTCCCTAAGCTTCTTTTGCTCAAGGCTACTACTCTACCACTTGAGCCACAGCGCCACCTCTGGCTTTTTCTAAATAGTTTAGTGGATATAAGAGTCTCATGAACTATCTTGCTGGGCTGGCTTTGAATCTCGATCCTCAGATCTCAGCCTCCTGAGTAGCTAGGATTATAGGTATGACCAGCCAGTGCCAGGCTTTCCAGTCCCTTTTGACTTAACTTCCTGTGCTTCATTCACAATGCCACCCAGGTGAACTGGTATCCTTTAAGTAATGTGAATAAACACTTCTGTTTTCCCAAGCAAAGGACAGAGGTGTAGAATTTTAATTGGCCCCAGAATGTCCCCCTGGGGGGAACAGGTAGAGTTTGGGATAGGGTTCCTTTAAGGCCTGGGGTGGAGAGGGAGTTTAGTTAATGGTCATCCCCTAGAGGTGACTTTCCAACATGGTTATTATGTGGCTCAATTATTAACCAAGCAGTGGCAGGACCCCAGGCTTGTTGGAAAGGGGCCACTCCATTCCCAAGGACAGGCCAAGAACAGGAGGCTGCAGCCAGAAAGAGCATTCTTGGGGTCTTTCTGTCCCTCTGACAGGACAGGCTGTGGTAGGGTGGGTGGGGACAGAGGCCTGAGCTGAGGGCAGCTCTCCCTCAGCCCACATGAGGGTGGAGGAGGGCTGTCCCGGAAATTGAGGAAGTCAGCACACCCTTTGCTGGGTGGGAGGGAAAAGAGAGACAGTGAGGGGTTTTATCGTGAATGAGAGAGGAAGCTCCAAGCTGGGCCTTGGTGATTAGATGACAAGCTGGGAAAGACGCTCATCCTGAATGCATCCTGTTTTGCTCCAAACTGGCCTCAGGGGCCAGGGGTAGGGGAGGGGCCTGCGTAGAAAGCAGCCTCTCAGGAATTCTCCCAGGCCTGCTGAACTCCAGCTCCTGGGTGGCCGTGGAACTGGCTGTGGAACCCAGAGGCAAGTGGGAGAGTTCAAACTCTCATTTACCCTTAGAGAATCTAGGGAAGGGGAAGGCAAGGACTTTCCACCAGTAGCTTCCACAGATCAGTCTCAGGATCAGGAGCCCCAGGAATGGCTAAACATCTGCCACTACTCACTGCCACTAGCAGTGTGGCATCTGTAAAACGAAGGACAAGGACTCCATAATCCCTCTAGCCTGGACCTTTCCTGGGCCCCTGTTCCAAGGTTCAGCTCAAATATCACTGCCTCTGTCAGTCTCCTCCTGAGTCCAAAGCAATCAATCGCTCCCTGGTTCAAACTTCCAGGGTAAAACTTGAATAACTGGAAACAGGAACATTAGCTAGACAATTTTTTCTTGCAAGTTCTGGGGCTTGAACTCAGGGCCTGGGTGCGATCCCTGCACCTCTTTGTACTAAAGGCTAGCACTCTACCACTTGAGCCACAGAGCCACCTGCAGCTTTTTTTGAGTAGTTTATTGGAAGAGTCTCACAGACTTTACTGCCTGGGCTAGCTTCAAACCACAATCTCAGCCTCCTGAGTAGCTAGGATTACAGGTGTGAGCCACCAGCTCCCTGCCTGACTAGTTAATGATCTTAAAGGGACTGGATTCAGCGTGATGGCAGGGTGATTTTTAAAAATGTATTATTGTTCTTATTTTGTTTATGTGATACTGAGGAATTGAACCCAGAGCCTCACATATGCTAGGCAAGCACTCTACTACTCAGCCACTACATATGCTAGGCAAGCACTCTACTACTCAGCCACATTCTCAGTCCTGATGATTTTTTGAGTCCTTATCTTTTAGAAATGTATATTGAAAAAAAATTAGATGAAATAATATACTTGTCTTGGATTTGGATCAAAGTATAACAAATGAGGGAGTAAAATAAGTATTGGAGACTTTATTACGTTGACTCTCTTTTGAAATATGTGCAGAATTCTTCACAATATTTTTAACCCCTCACTGTTGTGATAGAATATCAGTGGGTCATGTATTACTCAGGGCTCTAATCCCCAAACTTGAAGGTGGGAGTTCTATGTCATCCATAAGACTTAGCAGCAAGTGTGTCCTTAATGACTAATCATTTGTAGAGCACTTGGTGGTGTTTACAAAGCCCTGAGTGGTGGATCCCCTTGTTCAGCCCAATGGAATCAAAAAGACAGACAGAAACTGAGAGGTTGAAGGAACAGCAGAGCCTGGATTGATTTAAACTTCCCGGTGTCCAGCCCAAATCCCCTGTCCTTTCTCCATGCCACCCTGGACTCCTAAAGAACTTAACATTCAGTTCTCAAATTCTTGTGTGTGGCAGAAAGTAAACAGGAGCAACAACTGTTGGGCATTTGAGCAGCTCACAAACAACCTTAGCACCAGGGCCCAGACTGAGGCATCTAGTCATTTCAATCTTATCTACTAGGCCCCATGTGTGTAAGCACACACATATACAAATTTAGATCCTAGTTCACACATGAATATAGAGTATTGGGATTGTTTTTTGGTGTTTTGTTTTGTTTTGTTTTGTTTTTGCCGGTCCTGGAGCTTGAACTCTGGGCCTGGGCTCCTTTTGCTCAAAGCTAGCGCTCTACCACATGAGCCATAGCTCCACTTCCAGAATTTTCTGTGATTAATTGGAAATAAGAGTATCACAGACTTTCCTGCCTGGGCTAGCTTAGAACCACGATCCTCAGGTCTCAGCCTCCTGAAGAGATAGGATGAGAGGTGTGAGCTACCAGCACCCAACATGAATACAGTTTTAATAAACACATCATACCAACAACTGCATACCCACCTCTCTGTTCAACCACCACGGTTGGCAGTGTAGTTCAGACTAGTTGTGACTCAGAGTCCCCTCCCAAAGCCATGGTATCTTTGACATTCTCATCCTTATTTTAGCTGCAGAGCAGCCTCTCTAAGGCCCAAGGCCATGATGCTTGATCCTACTCAAACTGGGAGCCCAAAGGAAAAAACTTTGCTTTGTTGTATTCAAACTAAAAGTAATACCTTTTTCCAACCAAAAATCCATTCTTATCTTTTTTTGCCAGTCCTGGGGCTTGAACTCAGGGCCTGAGCACTGTCCCTGGCTTCTTTTGGCTCAAGTCTAGCACTCTGCCACTTGAGCCACAGCACCACTTCTGGCCTTTTCTATATATGTGGTGCTGAGGAATTGAACCCAGGGCTTCATGTATATGAGGCAAGCACTCTTGCCACTAGGCCATATTCCCAGCCCCCCCCTTCTTATCTTGTCCCAAGAAGATGAGTGCAGAGCCTGCCATCCACTGAACCTACATTTTCTATGGCTGGAACCAGGAGTTTGCCAGAAACAAAAGAAATGCCCTGTTGGGACAGCACTTCAGCTGGGCAGTATATTTTTCCCTTTACACCCTCTAGGTTGGCTTTTGTGTCCCTGCTACTCTCCCTATACCTGGACCCAGGGATCTTCTGATCCCTCTCTAACCTGGAGTCTCAAAAATAGATATTTACAACTTTAAGAAGATAGGGCGAGTCAAAAAGATTGGGCCTTTTCTCACTACCTTCTGCTCTTATGCTTGAACTCAAGTGGATACTGAAGTTTAAAAAGGAAGGCCTGTCAGCCCCCTTGTGAGACTCACTGTTGTAAGAGGGAGTCAGAATATACTTCCAGCAGTGACTTTGGTGTGGTAAGAGGGAAAGAGAACGCAAGAGACCCGACTACCCAGTGTGGAGGGCTGGGAAGCCATATTACAGAGATGAAGGCAACAGAAACTCCAAATGTAAGGTCTAACACATGGATACAAGATTAGATATTAGAAATGAGGTCTATACCAGAATGGCCAGCTAGATAGGCAACTACAGGTTTGGTTGAAAGAGTGTTGTCCCCACCACGTCCACACAAATCATACCCTTCCCACCCCAGCCACCCAGAAACCCCGAGAACTTTCTTCTCCCACACCTTTGGGCTGTTTATCCTCCCATTTCCAGACAAGATCTGTTTCTCTTTTATTCCAGAAGGACATACAGATGGGGCTATAGATAGTGGAGGTGGAATCCACAACCCTTAGACAGGGTATGGAAGCTCGTGGTGTAGAAGGAGTCGGGGTTTGAAAATAGCCCTGCAGGTGATTCATTCTCCTATGGTGGCATCATCAGGTGCTCTGAGTGAGACCCAAACAAGCCAGAACTCCAGGATTTGGGGTGAGCCTAGACTCTAAGTCAACTTAACCTGACTCTGGAAGGAACCTCCCACCTTTTTCTACCAGCAGTCTGCTATCTCCCCTCAAGCAACACACATGTGCAATCTCAAGACTGTCCCCAAGCAGGTCAGAGACAACTCTTTTACCTGTCAGTTTAGAAGCCCCAGGCACTATGGAAGTCTTAGGGCAGAAGACTCCAAGCCTTTAACACTTCACTGTGTAAAAAAAACACTGTGGTTTTCAGAACTAGTGTGGCTAGTGTAAAAGTCACATGAACTGGTTGAACCCCATTTTCTTGAGCAGTAATTCAGTGTTCAACTGTAACATGTGTTAGGGGAGGAAACAGAGAGGCCTAGACTACCTAATTTGGAACTCTTCCAAAACTTCCACCAGCAGGCATTTTGGGGGGTTCTCAAATGCAAATTTATTTGGGGCTTTATGGGCAAAGGTTTCCCCTAAAAGAAGACTTAGTAAGAGGTTGACACTGGCAGCTAATTTGTTAGGAGAAACTCTAGGCAGGAGAGTTTGGAAAGGGAGGTAAGAGTCAGTACGTGAGTTTTATCCCTGAGAAAGCCATGTGGTCAGCAGACGAGGGCTTCCTGAAAATGGTTTCAAAAGTAAAACAGATGGAGAAACCACATGACCCAGCCACTTGGACACTGAGCCACACGCCCTGTCTCCTTCATATCGCCCCGCAGGAGCCGCAACTCACCTCAGCCAAGCCAGGATCAGCGGGTGGACACAGGCTTTCCACAGTCCTGTTTGTGGGAAGAGATCGAGGCCAGCACGATCAGGGATCCCCTAATTTCGGCAACTGTGAAGCCAACTATGAGGACCGCTAGAGGTGGCTCGCCTAGCTTCCTCCTCGTCTCTAGCCTACGCCGCCCAGCGGACCCGCTAGGGACATGGCAGGGCCAAAGTACGTCAGACAGGCTAAGCGGTATGAGGGAGCCCCGGCGTCCCAATCGGTCTGGGTGCCCCTGACGTCGCCTCAATTCTTACCTGGGGGACGTGTCCACACTTTTGGGTTCAAACCCCAACACAGCGGTGAGCGGTCGGCAGGGGAGCACAGGCCAGACTGCTCCGTCCCGGGCACTTGCCGGAGCCTGGGGTCGGACGGGGGTAATGGTGCCAGCCAGAGGAGCAGCTGTAGCAGCTGCCTAGCCTTTGTCAGCCCGGGGCCACTCACCGCGCAGGTGGGGAGGGCGCCGCGGCGAGTCTGGCTGCAAAGGCTCCCCACCCACCTCCCAAGACCTTCGACCAATGACAGCGCAGTTCGGCCCAGGCCTCCACAGAAAGCCTCCCAAATCAGAGTGGGCGGAGGATCTGCGGATCCTCCAATCGCTGCGCTGCTGCATTTCCCTCAGGTCACACCGCTGGGCGGGAGGAGGCTGGAGCCCAGAGCTAACTGAGGGAGCAAGAAGCAGCAAGTCAACCAGGAACACTGAGGGTGTTCTGAAACTCTGGCACCGCATGGGGACTTCACATACATATGCTATGTGCACGAGAGGAGTGAAGCGACTTGTCCAGAATAATTTGTAGTGAGTCCAAAAGTCAAATTTAGTATTTGAGCAGGAGTTGCTATCTCCTATTTTTATCTTTTTTATTTGGTGCCAGTCCTGATTTTTGAACTCAGGGCCCTCACCTTTTTGCTCAAGACTAGCTCTCCACTACTTGAGCCACACTTCCACTTCCGACTTTTTGATTCTTAATTGAAGATAACAACCTCAAGGACTTTCCTGACCAAGCTGGCTTTGAGCCTCAATCCTCAGATCTCAGCCTCCTGAGTAGTTAAGGTTACAGGCATGAGCCATCTGCCCCTACTTTATCACCTCCTTGTTTAGGCACCAAATTCTGCAGCCTTCCTAATACTCCCACTTCTCTACCTCTCCAAGTATAAGCTCTTCCTCCATGCAAAAATACATTGAAAACTTGGGGCACTAGCATTAATCTTGGCAGATAGTTTTCCAGGAGTTCACACAAACAGTACAGAAAGCCTGTTAAAAATCCAGTAAGAAATTAGAGGTTAGCATTTGATTTCTCTCTTGCTTGTCACAGAAAGGTTCCAACACAAATTCACATTTTTTGCCAGTCCTGGGGCTTGAACTCAGGCCCTGGGCACTGTCCCTGAACTTCTTTTGCTCAAGGCTAGCACTCTACCACTTGAGCCACAGTGCCACTTCTGGCTTTTCTGTATATCCCCTACTGAGGAATTGAACCCAGGGCTTCATGCATGCAAGGCAAGCACTTTACCACTAAGCCACATTCCCAGCCCCAAATTCACAATTTTGAATTCACTGCTGAACTTCACTCCTATTAGCAAGGTCTGAGAGTACCCGAAATCTCATGCGGTACAATCATTGCACTCCTCACACACATTTATAATTACAGAAACCAAGGGGAGGTGACTCCCTTCAGGCTACTCACAGACAATCCATGACCAGAACAAGGTGCTCACACTAGTCATTTCTCCATACCTAACATTTATTAGAATTGAAGACAAGGTTCTTTGAATATAAGTAATACATCCATGTCACATGATTGCTACAGAAGCCAACACAGGAGAAATAAAACCAAGTTTCCTCTAATGTATGCACTACATTCATGTTACATGATTGCTACAGAATCCACCGCAGACAAGAATAAAGATTTTTGTTTGGGGAGGGAGCAATTTTTTTCAATGTTACCAGAAGCAATAATAGGACCAAATCTAGCCTAGTCCCAGGAAACCTACTCCAATGGGCCCTCCAGTGTGCTAGGCCAAACTGAAACTCTCCCACCTTCTTTTCCTGTTGGCCCTTGTAAGAATCAGAGAAGCAATAATAAAGCAAGGTTTTCCCCCCAACCCCCAGCTTCTACCCTCTGTTTCCCTCAATGGTAGAGTTGAAGCTCTTATGCTCAAGGTGAGTCATCGTCCCCATGGGACCCAAACATGGATGAGACCTGCACACTACAACTCATTCCCACAAACAAAATCCAGGAATCCTTATGAAGGGTGGGAAGGGATATGACCTCCTTCCTGAGGCTCTCAGCTATATGGGAACAAAAGAAGCTAATTTCTCTGCCTAACTTCATGAGTTTCAGAAAGAGTGCTCAGCCTCTTCAGAAGGGCAAAGATGGCTAGGTCCCTTTAAGACCATCAGCTCCTACTTGCTGCTCTAGTGTAAGCCAGTTTTGCACAGAATAGATTTCAGTAATAGTACCTGGAATGAATGGGGAAATTGTGCCTCATTACAGGCTTCTATCAAAGTTGTCACCAGAGGGACTCTGGATATAACAGGAGCCTGCAGATTCTTGGCTTCCTTTTTTGCACAAGCCCCCTTTTTTCCTGCCTGTATGCCCTATGATGCCACCACTGGTACCTTAAATTCCAGCTCAGGCAGGCAGGGAATTGCCACCACCACAGCCCAGAATTGTCAGAGAAGAGAGTTTATAGTGGACTCTACAACCATAAGCCCCAACTTCAGTGAATGGATACAGTGTCTCAGGTTCCTCATCTGTGAGGAGTAGATAACAATCATAATACTGACCTTCCATGACTGCAGAGAAGATTCACTGTGCAAATAAACTGATCACAGTGGCTGGCTGGCACATAGTAATTGCTCCTAAATGCTTGATATGGAGATGAAGGCACTCAGCCACTCGGGAGAGGGGCCTGCTTTAGGAAGTAGGTTAGCTGGATGCTAGTCCTACCTCTACAACCTTCTGGCTGTCACCTGAGACAAGTCACTGGCACTCCAACCACCAGTTTCTTCATTTAAAAACCAGGAGTAAGCCAGGGACTGATGACTCACACCTGTAATCATAGCTACTCAGGAGGCTGAGATCTGAGGACCATGGTTCAAAGCAGACCAGGGCAGAAAAGTCTGTGAGACTTTCTCTAATTAACCAGCATAAAGCCACAAGTAGAGCTGTGAATCAAGTAAAAGAGTGCTAACCTGGAGCAAAAATGATCAGAGCAGGAGTTCAAGTCTCAATAGTGGCACACACACACACAAATGTAGGGACTGGGAATGTGGTTTAGTGGTAGAGTGCTTGCCAAGCATGCATGAAGCCCTGGGTTCAATTCCTTAGTAGCACACAAATAGGGAAAAAGCCCGAAGTGGCTCTGTAGTTCAAGTAGCAGAGTGTAGTCTTGAGCAAAAGCTTAGGGACAGTGCCCAGGCCCTGAGTTCAAGCCCCAGGACTGGCAAAAAAAAATGTAGGAGTAGTGCATGATACCCACTAACAAAGCGGAGATGACAGACATGAAAGTGTCCCATGAAGGCCAGTGGTTGGAGGTTAAGGGGGCACAGAAGGGGCTCTGGGGAAGAGCTGGCTATCAGGGCCCATCAGCCTCTCTTCAAGGATTAAGCAGAAATCAGCTCCACATCCAAAGCCTTCTTCGGAGACCTTAATGTCCCAGTAAATGACTACCCCTTAAAGCCTGGGAAGGGGACATCATCAAGGCAGGCAAACTCACGGTCCCATTCTGACATATCTCAGCAGGACTGATCAGGTAGGCACCAAAAAGTCCTTTGCCCTTCTCTTTCCACTCCAGTAAAAACATTGGGGCACACTACTAGAGTACGTAAGAAGGGGGACAGGAGGCTTGAGGGAGAACTGGAATATGATTTGACCTGCTCCACCCAACATGTGACCACAAATGCCCTTATGCACAGCTCTCCACACATCTACACACATTCCCACAGGCTTCCTCAAGACCCACAGGTAAAAAGCCTGCCCTGGTGGCCTGACACCCCCACCCAGCCTCATGAAAGGGGACTATTGATCAGACTCCCACAACACGGAGTAGTAATGGTTCATAAACAGTCACCAGGGGAGGCATGGCCAAGGCCTAGGCAAGGGGCCAGGGACTGGAAAAGGCCATAAGAGCAGAGGAGACTGAGGAGGGGAGGGATTGGTAAGGTGTGGCACTCACAGGCACCCACTGTTTCTGCCTGGCTAGAAGGCAGGGGGACAGAAAGCTGGATCCTAGGAGGAGCACAAAGACCCTCTTAGCCCACCTGACACCTAGAACAGCTCCATGCTGACCAAAAACCCCAGACAGGCAGGGAGGAAGGCTGAAGCACTGATCAAGACAAGGAGGGACTCAAGAGCTCCTGACCTCCTCTCTGTACCCTCTTCTGAGTGATGATGCAGGTTCTTTTCTCCTTGCTACTCATGTTTGCCAGTGTTGGGCAGCTGGCAAAAGTCCTGGGCATGAGCACAGGACACTGAAAGCAGAAAACCCAGTCTCAGCTCTTTCCCAGACCCCTCAAGAGCTGCCATCCCTCCACAGCAAATATCTGGCAAGGTGCCACTCTGACAGAAAGCCTGAGCATCATCACAGAAGATCCATAGATCATAGCAGTGTGGCTGGCCTAAGGTCATACTCAAGATGAGCCCTGGCCTGACTGCTTGGTGTCAAAAAGCCAGAGATTTGTTGCTGTGGTGAATTCAGTATATGGACACTCTGTTCCCTTAGGGAGCTGTGCCAGCTCCCAAAAAACTCAAACGTGGTGGTCTCTCTGGAAATGGCACTCTGTGACCCTGGCTGGCACAGTTACCTAGAGCAAGACAACACACACACACACACACACACACACACACACACACACACACAGAGGCATGCACACACATTGGCCACTGTGGCCCTGCAGAGGCAGTTAGTTCTCAGGGTGTGGACAGCACAAGAGCAATGCTCACTAGCTGCTGAGGCCTGCCAGGAGGACCCTGAGCCTCCCACCCTTCCTTCACCCAAATTCAGTGTGAGTCCTCCAGCTTGCTCCTCCCTGCGTAGTCTCCATTTCTTTGTCTAGAAAAACAGGCTAGTTCCTGTCTCCTAGGGTCCCTTCTTTACAGAACATACTCTAACAGTGTAAACTTCTCTGGGTGTTCCGATGTACTGGGACTTCCACAAAGGAAGGGTTAGTGTGGGGGCCTCTGAGGTGGGGGGACTTGGGGTTGAACAACAACAGGCAGAGAATGGAAAGGTGAAGAGTTGAAGGGTGGACAGTCCAGGTCAGTGCACAAGGCTGGGATGGGGGTCACCTCGTCCTTGGTCCATGGGCAGCCAAGGGCCTGAACAGACCTCAGGACCCTTCCACCTAGTCTGGGATCCTTCCCTGACTCCCTCAGGGCCACAGATCCCAAGATAAAACCGAGGAGGAGAAGGAAGAGGAGCACTGGCTCCCCACCACAGGCTCCCATCAGCTGCCATGGCCTGACATGCTGCAGCCAGATCTGATGTACAGCGAATTGGGGTGCTGCCACGGAGGGGTATGATGCTCATGGAGGATTCTCACCTCTGTGGCTGTGGGATTTGAGGGCTTGGCCTTCTCCATTGTGGCTCACTGAGAACCTCCCTGATAGGCATCCTTCCTCCTGCCTCTCAGAGTCCCAGGAGATCATCACAGAGGCACAGGACCCGAGTTTAGGCTTGGGCTCACTCAGCCAGGGGCTGTGGGCTCTACTTGGCCTCAGAGTCCCTAGTCCCCCTCAATGGGCTATTCCCCAAGCACAGCACCCCCTTCCCGAGTTCATGCCCCCTCCTCTCCACACACCCTCTCACCCAATTCCAGTTCTCACCTGACCCTCAGCCAGGGCTGGGGCTCTCCCAACACCAGCACTGGCCAGCCAGGCATCACTGGCACCCACACCCTGTTTGTGCCCAACACTGACACAGGACCCGCATGGGGAGAGGGGAGACAAGCCAAATGGTGGGGTTCTCTACTGACACAAATGGGGGGAGGGAAGGCAACGGTAGCCCAAGCAGGTCAGATCCCAGAGTGAGGGGAGAAATAGGCATGATGGGACCAACCTTATTTCTCTAGACCAACAGACACCCCAGTAAATGGCTTTCTGGGCTTCTCCTGGCCCTCACTAGCCACTGTTGCTCTGGCTTCTACCATGGAGGAGCTGTATAACTTGGTTGAGTGTCTTGCTCTCTCTAAACCTTATGGTTCTCCTCTGTATAATCAGTATCTCATGCTACTGTCAGCACTTCAAGTTCCATGACAAATGTTTGGCAAGGAACCCAACTCAAGTGGGTAGTTCCTCCCTGCAATTTAGGTAATGCCTGGAATTTTTCTGTCAGGCCTGGAGCTTGAACTCAAGGACTGGGCATTGTCCCCAAGCTTCCTTTGCTCAAGGCTAGTGTTCTACCACTTGAGGTACAGAGCCACTTCTGGCTTTTTCTGTTTATGTGGTACTGAGGACTTGAAACCAGGGCTTCGTGTATACTAGACAAGCACTCTACCACTAAGTCCTAATCCCAGGTCAATGCCTAGAATTTTTAACTACCCAAAGAGATATTTTTCAACTTAAAAAAGACAAAGTTGCACACACTTTTGGAGAACTCTGGGGGCCCATAAGGGTTTGGTATGGGGCTCTCAGGCAATTGGTGCAGAGTAAAAGGTGCTGCTGGAATTGTGCTTCTTAGGCTCAGAATGCCATAGGCACAGGCACTGACAAGTGCAGTTATGAACTTTTGAAGTGATGGGGAATGGAGGCAACTGTCATGTTAGTGAGGAGGATCTGATATGCCAAAAAGAAAGATGAATAGATGGATAGAATACTTAATGATGGAGGGAGAAACATTATCCAAGGATTATAGGGGGCAGGAAGACAGGCAGCATAGTGGGCTACCAGATGCCAGAGGCAGAGACAAAGAAAGTCTTAGAAGAAGCACCAAGTAAGTAACATCATGTTTACAAACACTTACTATGTGTTTGTAGCCAAATTGTTCTTTTTGAGTGGAATATGGCAGGAAGGTAGAGAGGACAGGGACACAGAATCAGATGACTGTTCAAGATTAAAGGACAGAGAATATGGGCAGAACAGAAGCTGTCAACGAAGTAGAAGAAAGCCATTTACTGTGGCTGGCTCATACCTATAATCCTGGGGGGGGGGGGGGGCGGGTGTTCAAAGCCAGCCTGAGAAGTTAAGTCCATGTGAGTCTTATCTCCAATTAACCAACAAAAAGCTAGAAGTGGAGCTCTGGCTCAAGTAATAGCTAAGGGACAGCACCCAGGCCTTGTGTTCAAACCCCCAGATTCTGTCTCTGTCTCTGTCTGTCTGTCTGCCTCTGTCTCTCTGTCTCTCTGTCTCTCTGTCTCTCTCTCTCTCTCTCACACACACACACACACAAACACACACGAAATAGAAGAAGCCACAGTGCAGAGTAGAATAGCGGAAGCGGAACAAGGGGACAGCCAGCTGGATTAGGACTTTCGACATACACGGATATAGGACAAATAGAGGAAAATGGGCTAAAATTTGAGGCAGGGGAAGTCAGCCCAGCAAAACCTCCCTGTGGGCTGTGCCGGACTGTGTTCACCTGGATTCCAGCGCTGCGATTCCCATCGACTGCCCTTTGCACTCCACAGCGTCCAGGTCCTAGGCTTTGGGAGCTGCCAGGCTGGCCCCCAACCGCGCACCTCGGCCATGTGTTGGCGGGCAGGGTGCTGCATCGTGTGGCGCCTGGCGGCTCCCGAGCCCTACAGGCAGATGAGTGAGTGCGCGCGGTCAGATGGATCGGACGGATCAGAGGGATCACAGTGATCAGAGTGCCAGCGCCTCGGGTGGTGGCAGGGGGACTGAGTGCAGCCAGAGAAGAGTGGGAGTGAAGGAGAAAAGGTGGGAGGGGCTGCCGGACGTGATTGTGGCTGCCCCGCCCCCTCTGTAACAACTAGAAAGTTCCACGCCCCCCACTTTGCACAAGTACAGCCCCTTTCCTAGCTACTTCTGTCTCAAGACGTAGACCACGTTGACCACGCCACTCTATCTCCTCCTCCCCCAACTCTCCTGAATTGGATTCACCTTTTGGCCTTTTGTACCCCAGACCTTAATTGAAGAGGTATCTGATCACAGCTTCCCCTTCTGCCTGAGGCCACACCCCAGTGCGACACAGTGGGGGGTGTTCTTAGACCTGGCTCAATTCCTCCACCTCCTATCTGCCCCAAATCTCACCAGCCAAGAAATACGGAAAAAGAACCTCAGTGACAGGCAGATGAAGAGAAAAGAACTCTTTTCTGTCCAGACTGGTTTTGAACCTCGATCCTCAGATTTCAGCCAGTCAGAAAATTGTGTGTGTGCATGTGTTTGTGTGCATGCACTTGAACAAAGGAGGGAGTAGGGCGTTGGAGGACAATGATTAACTCCTCACTGGGCTAGCCACCTTTAGTCCAACAAGGACGCCTTTAAATCCTTCTAATTGTAATCCTAGATCCTCAGAAAGCTGGGACCTAAGGATCACACTTTCAAGATAGCTCAGATGGGAAAGTTTGTGAGACTCTTATCTCCAGTTAATCTGCAAAAAGTTGGGGAAATTGAGGTATGGCTCAGGTGGTTGAGGCCCCACCTTGAATAAAAACACTAAGTGATCTCATGAGGCCCTGAGTTCAAGCCCCAGTGCCCAAAGGCACGCAGGCAAGCAGGAAAGAAGGAAGAAAAGAAATAAACTGGGCTGGGGATATAGCCTAGTGGCCAGAGTGCCTGCCTCGGATACACGAGGCCCTAGGTTCGATTCCCCAGCACCACATATACAGAAAACGGCCAGAAGCGGCGCTGTGGCTCAAGTGGCAGAGTGCTAGCCTTGAGCGGGAAGAAGCCAGGGACAGTGCTCAGGCCCTGAGTCCAAGGCCCAGGACTGGCCAAAAAAAAAAAAAAAAAGAAATAAACTTGTATCAACAATGTCCTTGAGTGGAAGCATTTCTTGTAGACTGCCTTATGTTACACAAGGAAAAACTGAGAAGTGAAGATCCAACTGACTTGGCCATCTTCTAAGCAGGGACAATTTTCTCCATGTGACAGGACTCTTGAGTAGGGCTGAGCATGGTGTCTGGTATGGAGAATAGACTGCATTAAGAGAGCTTTATTGTTAAAAGTGGGCACTGGTGGCTCACAACTCTAATCCTAGCTACTCAGGAGGCTGAGATCTGAAAATCATGGTTCCAAGCCAGCTAGCATGTCCAGGAAAGTTCATGAGACTCATACCTCCAATTAAACACCAAAAAAGCTGGAAGTGGAACTGTGGCTCAAGTCGTAGAGCCACCAGCCTTAAGCACAAAACGGGCAGTGCCAAGGCCCTAAAAACCAAGCCCTGAGATGGCACAAAAAAGAAAGAAGGGTGCTGGTAGCTCTGGTCTGTAATCTCAGTTACTCAGGAAAGCTGCCTGGGCAGAAAAGTCTGCGATACTATTATCTCCAATAAACTACTCAATGAAAAGCCAGAAGTGGTGATGTGGCTCAAGTGGTAGAGCACTAGCCTTGAGCAGAACAAGCTTGAGGACAGTGCCCAGGTCTTTGCCCCAGGACTGGCGAAAGAAAGGAAGGAAGGAAGGAAGAAAAAAAAGGAAGGAAGGAGGGAAGGAAGGAAGGAAGGAAGGGAGGAAGGGAGGAAGGAAGGAAGGAAGGAAGGAAGGAAGGAAGGAAGGAAGGAAGGAAGGAAGGAAGGAAGGAAGGAGGGAAGGAAGGAAGGAAAAAAGGTTTACTTTTATTCTCTCAGATGTCAGCTCAGGGAAATCTACAGCAAAAAAAGTCTTGAAGGGGGGACTTCCTCACTGTATATAAGCAAGCCCATCCCCATCCTTCCCAGCCCCCTCATGGCAAGTGAATTGTGTTACCTGATTTGGAGATGGTAGGAGGGCCTGGCTAAGGCAGAAAGTTGCCAGCTCTCAGGTCAGATCATTTCTACTTCCACTTCTCTTGATACCCAAGATTCTGACACTGACTCTGTAAGAATCGCTGTATAACCTGGGCCATGACTCTTCTCTGAGTCTCAGTTTCTTCATGTGTAAAATGAGGATAATAATCCCATGACACAATGGGAATAACAAACACTACTTGTAAGCACTTTTGCCTATACTTCTTATTATTTACAAAGTCTGTTTTATATTCATATTCTTCTCCCTAGGACCTGCAGGTACATAATAGTTCCCTTCCTTCCTTCCTTCCTTCTTTCCTTCCTTCCTTCCTTCCTTCCTTCCTTCCTCCCTCCTTCCCTCACCCCTCCCTCCCTTCCTTTTTTTCTGTCTCTCTCTATTTGTTTGTTTGTTTGTTTGTTGCCAGTCCTGGGCCTTGGACTCAGGGCCTGAGCACTGTCCCTGGCTTCCTTTTGCTCAAGGCTAGCACTCTGCCACTTGAGCCACAGCGCCACTTCTGGCCGTTTTCCATATATGTGGTACTGGGGAATTGAACCTGGGCTTCATGTATACGAGGTAGGCTCTCTTGCCACTAGGCCATATTCCCAGCCCTCTATTTATTTTTATGTCAATCCTGGGGCTTGAACTCACAACCTGGCCACTGTTCCTTAGATTTTCACTCCAGGCTTGAGCTCCACTTCTGGCTTTTTGCTGGTTAATTGCAGATAATACTCCCATGGACTTTTCTGGCTAGGCAGGCTTTGAACTAGAAACTAAGCCTCCTGAGTAGCTAGATTACTGGCATGAACCACCAAAACTAGGCTCACATAATCAGTGTTAACAAAACATATGTTGATTGACTAGATGAGTGTGTTCTTCATGGAGGGATATGAGTACTTTTCAAAGTTTTACCATGCGTTCATATGAGAACCAAGGCAGAAATCTGATTCCGCTTCTCCCTCCACTAGGACATTCTACATTATGAAATTCATTTTGTCATCCCCCTAGATGACCACAAATCAGCGGGGAACCCACTAATTCCTCCTCTCTCCCATTCTTTCTGGCAAACCAACAACCACTACTGTGGACAAGAGCAGCCAGGACAGCCAACCACTGGGCTGCCTTTCTGTACCTAGCTTGATGTTGATTTTTTTTTCTTCTTTTTGGTTGGATGAGAGTATGGGACACAGCCCCTGGGCGGCAGTAGTTTAGAAGGAAGGGCGGGAACAACCATTTCCTACTCTACTAAAGCATCTCCCACCCTTCCCTGTTCCTCCCCCACTTCCTGAGATCTGCTGCTACAGTCTTAGCCAGAATGGTAAAAGGCAAGACCTTCCAAGATTCATTCAAAATATAGAACCTTGGAGCTGACAGGTCCATTGCTGTAATGCCTGCCTTTCTTACGGGACTGGTTTACCTAACCTCTGACAACTTTAGTTCCTGCCTGCACAGGACTGACAGTTTAACATCTAGCTGACAATATTACTGTGGGAGGGAATGTAAGAAAAGACTTCGCTATTGGTGTCATTGTTGTAGAGACAGGGTCTCCTTATGGAGCTCTGACTGGCCTCAAACTCAGCATCCTCCTGTCTCAGCCTCCCAAGTAGTTAGAATTACAGGTACGTGTCACCATGTCCAGAAGAAAAGATTTAATAAATGCTAAAGTGTATTTATTGATCCTGAGCTACATTGGCATCATCTTCCAAATGCTCATGCATGCTCATGCTGGTACTGGGGCTTGAACTCGAAGCCAGTGCACTCTCCCTTAGCTCTTTCACTCAAGGACAACAGTCTACCACTGGAGACACACCTGTACTTCTAGCTTTTGGGGGGTTAATTTGAGATAAGACTCTCTCAGACTTTCTTCCTTGGCTGGCATCAAAGAGCAATCCTTAGATTTCAGCTTCCTAAGTAAGTAGGATTGCAGGCATGAGTCACCAATGCCCAGCTCAAATCTTTTTGAAATATTATTTCATACCACAGATTATTATTATATATTATCTCCACTCCCATTTTATAGAGGGAGAAACTAAGGATGACAAAAGTAATGGAACTTGCTGAGTTGGCACAGCTCTAAATGGTAATAGCAGACTTTGAATCTCTATTTGGGGTCTCTACTTTGACTCTCATTTTCACCCAGGTCACAGTTATGGGTTATGTTCTATCTTCCTTGAGATCCCTCTTCTTGTGATCTAACTTTTGCATTTAAGTAGCCTTGAGGTTTTTTGAGAAGAATGTGCTAAAACCCTGGGGCACTGAAGATGCAACCTGAAACTTTGACTTCAAGTGGGGAATGTCTTTGAAGTCCCTTCTCTTATCTTAAACATCTACTTCAGTTGGCTAGTTAACTCCAGTATGTATCTCCCATTGTTTTTCTATACAAATGGTTTTGGTTTTCTTAAACCTTTGAGGAGATCTGACACTCTAGGAAAACAGCCCCATAGGTTCTGTGAATTCCTAAGCATCCAGACCACTGCCAGGTACTTTATAGGTTCCAGACACCTGGCTTAGGAAAGGTCTTCAAGTCACTGACTGATGCATTTGCTCCTGAAGTCAATATTCTTTTTTTTTTTTTTTTTTTTTTTGGCCAGTCCTGGGGCTTGGACTCAGGGCCTGAGCACTGTCCCTGGCTTCTTTTTGCTCAAGGATAGCACTCTGCCACTTGAGCCACAGCGCCACTTCTGGCCATTTTCTGTATATGTGGTGCTGGGGAATTGAACCCAGGGCCTCATGTATACGAGGCAAGCACTCTTGCCACTAGGCCATATCCCCAGCCCCCTGAAGTCAATATTCTAAGCACTTTCTACATATGATTTCACCATCCACTCTGTGGAGAAATCAAATTATACCTCATCACTTCCATTTTCAAATAAGAAAACTACAGCACAGAGATGATGAGTGATTTGTCCCAGATCACATAGTTGAGCCCTTCAACTCTGGCTATTAACCAGTTAATATCCTTCCTGACATATTACATGAAAACTTCCTTTACCTTCTACCTCCACCAATTCCTGCCAGGCTAGTGGATTTGATCTTAAGGAGAAGTGACTTTATTCCAATTAGGTAGGTAGCTCTTTGGAGGCAGAGATACTGAGTCTCTTCCCCCATCTCACCCTTTCTCCTATCAGTGATAAGCTCAGAGCTGGACAACACACAGGACTATTCCTCTCCATATTTGGCTAATAGCTACAAAATCAGCATTTGACACAGGAGTTCTCTGCCACCATCCATGACATATATTCAACTTCAGAAATGGCACCAATTGCCTATAAGAACAAGGACATATTTCTAAGGTCAGCACTCAAAGCACTGCCCCACCTCTCATAGCTACTCCAGCTATCATTGCCCTAGATGCTCATTCTGTACCCTCTACTTATATCACAAACACCCAGTACTCCCAATGTTCCTGGCACTATTTTAAATAAGCCTTTGCACACTTTACCTCATGAACTCTTTTTAGAAACTCTGTAGAGCTAAGTGAATACTAGCTAATTTGAAGGGTGGGATCTGGGGATGCCACAGCTTGAAGCTAGCCTGGGCAGGAAAGTCCATAAAACGTTTCTCTCCAATAATCTAGCAAAAAAAAAGAAAAGAAAAGAAAAGAAAAAAAGCTGAAAATGGAGATGTGGCACATGTGGTAGAACACTAGCCTTGAGTAAAGAAGCCAAGGACAGCACCCAGGTCCTGAGTTCAAGCCCAAGTACCAGCTTCTTTTTAGAAGCCCTATAAGTACTATTGTTATCCCATTATACAGATGCAGACATTGAGGTATAAAGATTGCAGTATTCTCCCTATTTTCTGCACTAGGTAGCATCCTGCATACCCTTTGAGTTAAGTAGCAGAAAACATTTCTCACATTGGTTGACGAGGAGGTGGCACAGAATTGCTCCTTATAGACTAGCAAATATTTGAATAAGCAGTGAGTGAGAGACTGGGCAGAGGAGACCAGAAGGGCCTTTGACCAAATCAAAATGGTGATTGAGAGATTTGAGATTTATCTTCTCCCAATGTTTACTGGAATGGAGGAACATAAAAGCGAATAACTAGAGATGTTGTCTCCCCCTGTCCACCCCTAACCGCAGCCCCATGCCATCCATGTCAAACTTGGTGCCCTATCCCCAAAGCCATTCCAGCTGATGGCATGTCACTAAGCCAGGAAAGTCTGTAGCTCAAGGCTATGCTGGAAAACAGAGCTCTGTTTCTCTTCTCCCCGCTCCAAGGCCCCCTGGCTGCCTCTGCAATTCAGTTCATATGGAAAAAATCGAAGGGCTTCCATGTCACCCCGGGGAGTCGGGGTTTGTTGCTTTTGGTCTGAAATACTATGCTTGTGTGAACTCACTCTGTCCTTCCCTCACTGGCCAAAAGCACTTGGAGCAAAAATGAAGGGGAGAGTTATAGCACAACTCTGGTCTCAAACCCTAGTCCATTCTGTACCTGTGTTACCTTTGGCAAGTTAGTGGTTTTCCGATAAGATCTCACTTACAATATGGAAATAATGCTGGGTGCCAGTGGCTCACACCTGTAATCCTAGTTACAAAGGAGGCTGAGATCTGAAGATTTTTGTTTGAAGCCAGCCTAGAAAGGAAAAATGAGTTTCTATCTCCAATGAACCAGCAAAAAGCTGGAGCTGTGGTTCAAATGGTAGAGTACTAGCTTTGAACACAAAAGCTCAAGGATAGTACCCAATCCTTAAATTCAAGCCCCAGGAGACAGACAGACAGACAGACACACACACACACACACACACACACACACACACACACACACAATATTTTCTGCCTGCTAATGTTGAGATACTGGGTGTGAGAACACTTTAAGTGGATAATGAACAGACACAGATGGAGTCACACAGGAAGCTCTCCTTCCAGCAATGGGATGGGCTGCATTTCTAATCACAACCTGTCTTTCCCTCACTGTGTAGTCTATGGCCCAACTGTAGACCTACAAGAGCCTGATATAGGACTCAACGAAATGGAGGAAATAGTAGATTTTTGTAGCCAAGACTTGGGAAGTTTTTGGAGGGGCAGTAGATTGTCTGGATACCAGTTTGATTTGGTCAGCACCAGAGAAGGGAACCCTAAGAACTGTCACTATTAAGCAAACTTGGAGAGGAACTCCAGCTTGAACACTTACGTGGCATTCCATCACTACTCTTTGCCTCAGTTATTAAACAGAGACAATGAGGCTGGGGTATAGCTCAGTGGGACAGAGAGTGTGCCTTATGCATGCAAGGCCCTGGCTTCTACCCCCAGCAATGCAAACAAACAAATCCACTAGGTGAAGGTGGTGGCTCTTGCCTCTAATCCTAGCAACTCAGGAGTCTAAGATCTAGAGGATCAAGGTTCAGAGATAGCTCAGGAAAAAAATGTATGTGAGATTTCATTTCTAGTTGATCAATAAAAAGCTAGGTGGGAGGCATTGCTCAAACAGCAAAACACCAGCTCTAAACCAGTAAGCTAAATGAACACAAGGCCTTGAGAATATAGCAAAGTAAATTCATACATAAATAATCTACTCCTCTGAACTTCCATGTAGATCTGAGGCAGGACAGATTAGGGAAAATTAGGCATGGTAAACAGCTGCCAGGAATTCAAAAAAACTTAAGCTTGAAGCAAATACAGGAAATACTTATTCATCCATCCATTTCCCATAAGATTAAGGGATCAAAGTCATTTTAGGGGAAAATGAGGCAGGATAAATTAGGGAAAATGAGGCCTGGTGAAGGCAACTCAGAAACAAGGTATTAAGAAACATAGAAGCACATACTATCTGTGCTTCTAGGAGAGACAACAGGATGCATTCCTTACCCCCAAAATTAGCATCTGTTTGGTGGCAGGATGCATCCCTTCCTGACAGAGATGCCCCCCCACCCCAATTAAAGGGTTGCCCTCAAACATAAACAACTAGTATGGTAAAAAAAAAAAAGAAGGGGCTAGGAACTTAGAGTATATAACAGTATCAACAGTGGTTGAGAGTAAAGATGAATACCTACCTTTGTATAACTTTAAGTCAGACCATCTGCCTTTATCAAATACATACCCTTGATGTTAGACAGTTGTGTGTCTCTTTCCCTTTGAGAGCCCCCACACTCTGTTAGGGTGCCCCTGCCTTTCTGCTTGTCTGTTTGTCTGCTTTTTGTCTGTCTATGTGTCTGCTTGCTTCCTACTCAACAAACCTCTGCCAAGTTTTCTTACCATTATGACTTGTCCAGAAATTCTTATTCTGTGATTGAAGTCAAGGCTCTAAGTGAAGAGTCCCTACTTTTACAGCAAAACTTCACAAACCTTCACCTGAATCCAGTGACAGGTTAAATGAAAAAGTACCAGTCACATGCTTGTGAGTAGGAAATGCCCTTTTACCCATCACCTCCCAGTTGCATTGCATTTTTCCTAGCCCTGTACCATGGAGATTGCTCAGTTCTAATTCTCACTAGTTATTTCTACCTTTATTCTCGAAGCAGTGATAGTGTCCCCCCCACCCCCCGAGTTGTCCCAACTCCTTGGACTTAGTCCATACCACTTTACCTCAGTCAGAACTTACAGATGTTCCTTCTCTGCACATCTAGAACATAGCAGCAACACTTGTGAACACTGGTCCTGTAGTCGAGCTCACAGTTCTCCACCCTGAACACCAGAGCAACTGACCTGCTTTGGAGTGAAAGGAATGGCTGGCATCTTAAGGGTCAGTAATCCACCTCCTTCACCCCACTTTTCTTGGGACTAGCCAGGAGGGCCTTGTTTATTTATATCCATCCCCAGGTATGTTCCTCTAGGATTCGAGGCCAGGGATGAGGACATTGAGTGGTCAGACTGGAACTGGTGCTGTCAGAGAACAGCTGGTCCAACTCTCATAGTACACATAGAGTTCCTGAGGCTCTGGAGAGAAGAAAGCAACTCAGGGTCCTGCACACTGACTTGGCTAAGCATCCTGCTCCCCCAGCCCCCCACCCCCCACCCCAGAGTGGCCTAAGATATCTGATCTGTGGAAATCATTCCCAAGAAGTCCCTACAGTTCCCAGAGGTGCAGGAGGTGGGGGTAATGTGGTATCCATGTAACTCAAGTTTAAGTCCTAGTAAGAAAAGTTGTCAACTCACAAGTTCTTAAACAGAATATCCAGGACAAATAGGGACACACGCAGTCACATAAGTTATGGAAAGGGCAGAGAGCCAGGCCTCTCCTTTCCACCCCCAACTTCCCCTACAACAATGGCTTGGAAATCAGGCTGTCCTCTGGAGCCCTAGAAGAGATGGAATCTTGTAAAAAGTGTCAACTCAGGTCAAGAGCCCAATCGGAAGGTGCAGATCAGCTGTATCCCATAGACTTTGAAACTTCAGGAAGTCTGTCATCAAAGGATAGGGCTTTCTCTTGAATTCTTGAGAGATTCAATGGGATGTGAGTTTCCTTTGAGGCTAGTCACACGTAGACACCTACTTTCCCATCTTCTCATTCTTCTCTTTTCTACACCAAGTCTGAGATGTTTGCTTTGTGTTCCATTTTAACCAAGGAGGCGGACCCATTTATGGGCCCCACCATGCCTGATGCTATCACCTATACCTTACTGGGCTTTATTTAGACTTGCTGTGCAGCCTTGGGCATATTACTTGCCCTTTCTGGGTGATAATCATCTAAGCACGAGAAAGATTAGATGGACTAGACCAGTAGCCAGGGAAAAAGCTCAGGTAGACCTCAAGGCCTACCATGATGGTGCTGCCAGAGGGAAGAAGGGAAGGCAGAGCCAGGAAGCTCCAGGTCTCTGTGCCTCACTCTTTGCATTCTATGCTGTTTACATCTGACTTATGTCGTAGAGTTTTAATAGGAGTGGATTTTGATGGCAGTAGAAATAATCTGGGTGTAAGGAAGTTTTTAAAAGCCAATGGAATGCCAGGTGCCAGTGGCTCATGTCTATAATCCTAGCTACTCGGGAGGTTGAGATCTGAGGATCCCGGTTCAAAGGTAGCCTGGACAGGAAAGCCTTGGAGATTTTATCTCTAATTAGCCACCAAAAAGCCAGTAAAGCTATGGCTGAAGTGACAGAGCACCAGCCTTGAGTGGAAAATGTAAAGGATAGTACTCAGGCTCTGAGTTTAAGCCCCTTTACACCCACAAAAAGCCGATGGGCGTGTGTGTGTGTGTGTGTGTGTGTGTGTTTGTGTGTGTGTTCTCTTGGTCATGGGGTTTGAACTCCGAGCCTGGGCACTGTCCCTGAGCTCTTTTGGCTGAAGGCTAGTGTTCTACCACCTTGAACCACTTTTCTGGTAGTTAATTGGAGATAAGTGCCTCACAGACTTTCCTGCCCAGGCTACCTTTGAACCATGATTGTCAGATATCAGCCCCCTGAGTAGTTAGGATTACAAGTGTGAGCCACCAGCAAAAGGCCTTCTCATTTTCTTTTGTTGTTGTTTTTCTTTGTTTTGTTTTTGAGACAGTGTCTCAATTATGTAGCCCAGGATTGTGGCCTAGTTTTTCTCCATTCTCCTGCCTTACCCTCTTGAGTCCTAGAATTAGAGTTATGTGACATCGCATGGGACTTTTGATATGTTCTTCTTATACCTGGGCTTCAATTACCTGTTCAGTGGTCATTACATGACATACTATGAATAAGATGCCTGGAAATAGCACCCAGCATGTAACAATGATAATAAAAATAACAGCTACTGTTTTTTAGTACTACCAATGTTCCATGCATTGTTCAAAGGCTATGCCTGAGGTCAGTTTATTTGATTTCAAACTTTCCCAGAAAACACTTGGATGATTTATTTTTGGCATGCTGGTATCAGGGCTTGAAATCATAGCCTTACACTCTTGCTGACCTGTTTTGCTCAAGTCTGATGCTCTACCACTTGAGCCATACCACCACTTCCAGCTTTTTCTTTTTCATGTATGGGGCTTTGAACCACAATCTCAGATCTCAGCTTCAGTTATGCTCATTTGACAAAGATACTGTGGCTCTCACTAAGAAATTTCACAACTAGTCCAAGATCACACAACTGAGAACTTCAATCATGATTTGAATACAGGCAATTTGGGCAATCTAAGACACCTGTTCTGACAGTCAAGGCAAGCTATTCAGTTCCCTTGGATCTCTGAGCCCATAGTCCTGGCCACTTCTCCAAATAGTAGGCAGTCTGAAAGTGCTGAGTTTGCTATGCATGTAGGGGCTGGCTCCTGAGCTGAGAGAGAGAACCAGGATGCACATCTGCTGGAAAATTTGAAGGTGGCTGTGTACTGCCTATGAGCTAGGACTGTAGAGGATCACTCCTTGTCAGCTCATCCTCATTCTGTTACTTCAAACCTTTATTCTCCTGGCTGAGCCTCCCTTCTTCCCCTTGTATCCCCTTTCTGCCTCCTCACACCCATAACTTTCTCTTCCTCTCCTGGCTCAGCAAGGCTCATAATAACTTGCTAAACCTCAACCCTGGTATTTTTTCCCGTATTTTCACTTTCTAGCGTGATTTTGCAGCTGGTCCCAACTTCTTCTGATTGATCTTCCCTTCTCTCTGGCAGGCCACATTCTTCTCTCCTTGGGCCCCACCTCCCTCCCCCAGGCTACTTCCCTTCTCCACCCATAGGCACCTTGTAGAGGCTTGCCCCCTTCTTCCCTTACTGGACTTTCAGAACTACTCACCCTCTGGACAAGTCCTTTTCCTCTTCTGGATCTCACTTTCCCCATATGTTAACAGTTAAAGTGATGGAGATTGAACTAAACCGTATCTGAGGAGCTTTCTAGTTCTAATTATTACCACATTTTCTTCTCCCTTCTCCCCTTTGGTGCTAGTACTGGAGCTTGGACTCAGGCAGGGCCTTGAGCTCTTGCTCAGCTTTCTCACTCAAGGCTGGCACTCTACCACTTAAGGCACAGCTCCCACTTTCATGTTTTTGCTGGTTAATTGGAGTCTCACAAACTTTTCTGCCTCTATGGGCTTCAAACTGTGATCCTCAGATCTCAACTTCCTGAGTAGCTAGGATTGCTGGTGGCATGAACCACCAGCACCCAACCAACAACTTGGAAAATTGCATCTTCCTGGACACAACTATATTTCCTTTAAATATATGTACATTGGTGTGGGGGAGTAAGGAACTGTGAAAATATTCATTGGAGCCAGAATCTGAGGACCTACGAGTAAAAGGAGGTAGAAAGTCAAAACAAGACTTGCAGAATTTTCAAAGGAGCACAAATAAAGGGGACAAGGCTAGGCCAATGCCCACATGCTTGATGAATAGCATTTTTGCAAGCAAAGTGACTTTAGAAAAATGGTCTTCTCAGCTATGTTTGGCTTCAAAGAAAGATCTAGGAGTTATGTGTTCAGAGTAAAAAAAAAAAAAAAAGAGAACATCACTAGATATGTACTATGACCCTGGGACCCTGGATATTTAGTTCCACATCTTCCCATCACCACCTTCCTGTTCTGCACAGGTCACCAGAACTTGAGGCATTAGCGACAGAGTCCCAGATGGGCGAAAGTTTTTGTTTTAAAGATGTTTACATTCACCTGTCAGAGACAACATAAGGATAAATAGGGTGCCCACTAAATAAATAAAATGGAATTGGCCTTTACAACATCGCTGTGAGATAACAGTATAGGAAGTGTTGTCCCATTACAGGTCAAAGGAACAGAATTCCCTCAAGATGATCTGATGTGGAATGGAAGCCCTGTATAGTTTACACCCTAGAGTCACTGTTCTGTCCAATCTTGAATTTGTAATTGCTTTATTAGTTTGGTTTCTGGAAAACTAAATGAATAAACACACACACACTTACCAATAACATAACAGTGGCTAATTCTGGAAACTGAAATAATGAGGAATAGAGGACTTTGGCTCTCTGCTATCCAGATACATAGGCTGAAATTGTGATTCTGAGCACGTATTTTATTTTTAATCCATATGTGAAAGGAAATAGCTCAAACACAAGGCCAGAACATGATCCATGCTAGAAAACAGATATGCTGGGAATTTGAAAGAGGGAGGGGTAATATATGAGCTAGACTTTGAAGAATGGCAAAAGCCTTAATAGACTGAGATGTGGGGGATTGATTTCCAGAATCCCAGAGACTGTAAAAGTCAGCCATTTCTACTCGACAGCTGTTGCTGACTTCTGAGACAACAGGTTTGCCTAGAAGGAATTCTTCCTGAACAATCAGATCTCTATAGTAGGGAGGATTTCCTGTTTTCTCTCCTTTCCTCATTTTTATATTGTGAAGTACCTGGGCCAGAGCCCAGAACTTGGGAAACACTACTTTTACCCATAAGTCCCTCACCTGGACTGTGATCTTTGTTTTTTTCTGGGTATAGCCAGTCCAGCCAGTTCATCCAGATGTGAGCAGAATGCTCCACAGGGACCAACAGAAGGGTCAGGCATCTCCTCCCCCAAATACTTGTCACCATTTTCAAACAGGGTCAGGATGTCCTGACAAAAGAATCTGATGATCACATCGATCATATTTTTTGGAAAATTAAGACCAAAGTTATCTTCAATGAAGGAACAGAAAAAGTAAAAGAACAGCAAAAGCTTGAAGGACTTTCATTTTATGTATTTATTTATTTGTGCTGGTAATGCAGCTTGAACTCAGGGCCTCAGGCTACTTTGCTCAAGGCTGGTACCCCTTGAGCCACAATTCCATTTCTGTTTTTTTGGTAGTTAATTGGAGATAAGAGTTTCACATAATTTCCTGCCCTGGCTGGCTTTGAACAGCAATCCTCAGCTCTCAGTCTTCTGAGTACATAGGATTATAGGCATCAAGTTACTGGTGCTCCGCTATGGCCTTCATTTTATTTTATTTTATTATTGTAAAGGTGATGCACAGAGGGATTACAGTTTGGCTTTCATTTTAATGGCCAGAAAAGTGGGGCCCACAGATTTAGAAAAGACATATCCAAAGTCACAGATTCTGCTAACAGCCATGTCTGAATACCCTTCCTGATAGTACATAAGCCCCAGTGACAAATGATCCTTGCTCTGAACAGGCAGACAGGAGAAGGAAAACACATCTGGTCTTTGGAAACCTGAAATGTACAAAGTCCATCTGATCCTTCCATTACTCTACCCAAAGTTTGCCTCTGGCCTGCTCACTCCCTCCCTTCAGTGGGGGTGGGGCTCAGGAGTCATGATTTGACATCTGCCCTCTCCATCCTAGAGGCCCCAAGGCTGCTTGCTCATTCCTGAGGCTTCAACTCCTGTTTTCTTAATCTCAAGTTAGACTTCTGTTCAGGAGAAGCACTTTCCACTAGCCTGGGCTGGTCATCAGTGGTAATTTTATTATCATTTAGTAACTATTATTTTTATATTACCTAGGAGCTTAAAAAGTACTCTTTCTTAGGTATGACAACCCAGGATGTCAACTTGGACTACTATTTTAAAACTGAGAGATAAGGCTGGGAATGTGGCCTAGTGGTAGAGTGCTTGCCTCACATACATGAAGCCCTGGGTTTGATTCCTCAGTACCACATATATAGAAAAAGCCAGAAATGGTTCTGTGGCCTAATGGTAGAATGCTTGCCTTGAGCAAAAAGAAGCCAGGGACGTGATAAGGCTCTGAGTTTAAGCCCCAGGACTGGCAAAACAAAACCAAAAACTGAGAGATATACTGGGTTTGGTGGTTCATCCCTGTAACTGAGTACTCAGGAGTTGAGGCTGGAGGATTGTGAGTTTGAGGCCAAGCTGGGCTACACAGAAAGATCCATGTCAGAAAGAGAAGGAGGGAAGAAGGGAGGGAGAGAGGGAGGGAGGGAGGAAGGAAGGCAAAAGCAAGCCCCAGAAAAACTGATGTTCAGAGAAATGATCATACAACTAACAAGTGAGAAAGTCAGAATTCAGACTCAAAAAGTCTGATTTCCCTAGAAATACTGTGTGTGTGTGTGTGTGTGTGTGTGTGTGTGTGTGTGTGTGTGTGTGTGTGTGTATGCTGGCTCTGGGGCTTGAACTCAGGACCTAGGCACTGTCCTTTAGTTTCTTCACTTAAGGCTGGTGCTCTACTACAGTTCTACTTCTGGCTTTTTGGTGGTTAATTGAGGACAAGCATCTCATGGACTTCCCCGCTTGGGCTGGCTTTGAGCTGTGATTCTCCGATCTTGGCTTCCTGAGGAGCCAATGGCACCTGTCTGCATTGGTCTTTTTAACAGTAGTGGTAGAGAAATAAGATGGCGCCCACCTCCTAGTGACAGAGATCTGAAAAGACAAAGCCAGGCAAATTCCAATCAGCTCATTAAGGGGGATAAAACAGTTATCCTAGGAAATATTTGGGGAGAAGAAAAACATTTTCCTGCTTCTACTGGGTTTCTGAAAACAAGAAGCTTGTACTTCATAAAGCTTGATTGTTTCTCATTTTTATGTTCCATAATGAATTTATGTCTGTTTTTATTTTCAGTTTTAAAGGAAGGTTCTGAATGTGAGCCTACTTTGGCGATTTTCAGCACAGAAAGAAGGTTTGGGCTGTTTCTTGGGGCCGTGGGTTAAACAGAACAGGACATTTGGGGAGGGGGCAGATGTGCTAATAATAGCAGTTACATCAAAGTGTGACAGTTTCAAGTGGCTGCTGGGGTGGAGAGAAGGGCTGAGAGTTCTGAGATAAATGGTTCTTCCCTCCTCAAAAGTCTCTTTTTGGTCTTTTTCTTTTTCCAAACCTTGAAGTGTTTTGTGTTTTGTTTTTAATGAGAGAGGTTGTTCCCTTCCCCTGTGGAATGTGTTCCTTGAAATATCCTGCTCCAGAGACAAATGGATGAAGGGTTGGAAGTCTTTGTCCTCAGGAGCCTTGCTTCCCATGTTTTCATTTTTCTTCTTAAAATGCTAACCAAATCACCTCTTCCTGTTTCTGGGTTTAGGATGTGAAAGGTCACACAGCAGTGACCTCTAGCAAACAGGTCATTGAGGGGCCCCAGAACGCTGCCCCTTGGCTGCCCTGCTACAAGGTGAGGACTGTTTCAATGCAATTCAGTCCAATAGAAAGAAGCAGAGGTTGAGAACTGATGTGCAGTTTCTGCCTCATGTGTTCTTCCTTGCCTTTGCTCTTTCCCCAGACAGACCTTTTTACAAGCTAGGAGGCTGATATTCAGCCATTGATTACTTCCTGCCCTGTGGGGTAGAAGTTTGAGGAGGTGGGGGGGCAGGGGCTCATCTGGACAGTGAGAAATGACATTAAGAGCCAGGGTATCACTGTGGGGAAGGATAGACTGGGGAAAGGACATGATAGATGAGTTGGGACTTTAGTTCTACATGCATTGTATTACCAAATCTTCAGTGAGGGCATTGGCCTGTGTCAACTCTAAGGTCCCTTCCACCTCAGACTCTGGGAAACTCTAAATGTCAGCAGTCAATAGGAAAGAAAGACCATATCACTCTCATGAAATTTCAAGGAGTAAACATAGGATCAAATATCAAGGGAGGAAATTGTCATAAGGCTGATTTGGGTTTAATAAAAAGAAGAACTGGAAGCAAAAAAAGAACAACTTCACTGAGCGTCACCCTACATGCCATAATTCCAATATTTGTGAGAATGAGACAAGAGAATTGTAAGTTTAAGGAGAGCTTGTTCTGTAGGCAAGGCCTTCAGAGAGAGAAAAAGGAAGAGGGGAACCAATTAGCAATTAAATGCTAGACTCAAGGAATGATCACAAGCATTTACTTTAAGAAGACAGAATCCAGACTCCAAATGAATTCTTTATGAGACCTCCAGAATGTAAAATAGGTTTGGTTGAACAAAGCTGGCATGAGTTATCCCTTGCTTTTTTTTTCAAAACCCATGTCCCTGGAATCTCTAGGGAATCGCTGGGCTTCTTAATACTTGGTTTGAAAAGTACTGGTTAATTTGGTTCTTCCGTACCCTTCTTGCCTTGAGATACAGGGAGCCTCAGAGTTTTAAGGGCTCGGTGGATATGTTTCGTTTTTTATGGATCTGCACCATTGGCTGCAACTACAGGTACTTCAAGGCCTTGTCTTGAGACACTTGATCATCTGGAACTAGTAGAACCCTGTGTCAATCTGTAATAGCTACTTCAGAGTTCAAATGATAGGGAAGAAAGTTTTCTGAGAGGAATAACTCACCAGTCCAATTACCAGAAGTTCTTTGCTATGCCATCAAAAATAAAAGACAGTCCCTGCAGATCCATTGTTGATGTGAAGCCTCGTGCTCACTTCTGGGAATACAAGGGACAATCGAATGTAGCAGCTGCTGTACAAGAGCTCATGGTTTATAGAAGAGAACAGAAAGAAAAGCTTATACAAGACAGCAGGATGTGTTATGATAGTGGACGCAGACAAGATGGAAAGGCAAGGGAGTCCAGGGGATGGTGAAAAAAGCCAAGAAATGGGTCTAACCAACGCAGTTCCAGGAGACAGGAAAAAAATGGGAATTTTTTAGATGTCCAGGGATTAATGAGTTTTCCCCTCAGGCTCCAAAATGTGGGAATGTGATGAGAGATGAAACAGTAAAGATTGTTTAAGGTGTGGATAACCTTGAATGCCAATGTAAAGAAATTGAACTTGGGAGGAAGATGGTGCCGCCACAGTAGGGAGGTACCCTGACTTGCTCCAACTGAATAGCAAGCTGGGAACTCCAGCACCCAACACCCTATCAAGAATACAGCAAAACCAGCAGCCAGAAGCAATGGAGAAATGCAGGAAAACAAAAATGAGTAAAAAAGAAGAGCTGAAAACCTACAGGGAGCCAGAGAATCTACAGGGCACCCTCCCCCCACCAGCCGACCCTGGCCCGAACAGGGCCAGGCTGGGAAAGGGAAACCGGCGATTAGCAGACCGACTGCCGGGAGTGCAGAGTCCAGACAGCGGGACTCCATGGACACTAGGGAGAGTGCAGACCAAGACATATGGCCACGGCGGCAACAGGAAGTTTGGGCCCACACCGGAAACGGACAGACGTAAGTGGCTGGGGAACCCAGTGGTGCAGAAGGAGAGAGCCGGGGACGCCACCACGACCTTTCGCCACACCCGAAGGACCAACGGCGGCGCGGGACACACACACAATCCAGGACCACTGAGTCCCCCATTACCCCTCCCCCAACGGGAGATCAGCTATCAGAGTCCCAAACCCTACAAAGAAGCTAGATCTCCCTCCCTCTCCCTCCCCACCCTGAGGGAACAAAGAACTCCCAAATCAGGCTGGAAGCTCCCATCAGGCGCTGGGAAGTCACAGGAGTTTAGCAGGGGAAGGGCGGAGCAGCCCCAAGGCCGCCCAAGATCCTGAACTGGCCAAATCGGCCCTGCCCCCTTCCCAAGAGGGGCCGGAGCATGGCCGGCAGTGCAAGCCCCACCCGAGGCACCTGGACCTCGAGCGCGGACTTTTACAACTAAAATCACAGGCGCTGGTGGGAAATACCAGCACAGCAGGGACACCTGGACCTGATGACGCGCCCCCCTCCCAGCGGAGGCGTAGTCTGAGGGCCCTAACCCACGCCTGGACAGTTGATCCCACTGGGGCCTCACACATACCGCCCCCCCACAGTGGACTCGTGGGAGGGCGCAAGCACAACCCAACAACCTGGGCCTCGCTCTGGTAGGCGTACCCCGCTCAGGTGGATGGGGCCGCAGCGGCAGCGCACAGGTGGGCGGGGCCCCTGCGACAGCGCCCGCTCTGGTAGGTGCGCCTACACAGGAGGGCAGAGCTGTCCATCGGCCTGTGCCCACTCAGTTTGGGACATTCCACACAAGTGGGTGGGCCGCCCCTCAACAACACCCACCCCGGAGCAGTCCACACAGGAAGGCGAACTGCCTGAGAGGAGAACTCCTCTGACCAAGATACAGAGTGGAAAAAAGAACCAAAGAAGAGATAAGCCTCCATGCCACGCTGAATCAGCGACCAGCAAACCCCCACCAGGGGCACGCTAGGGTCAGCACAGCACAGCGCCAGGACACTGTAACGCAGAGAAAGACACAGAACCTACTGGCCCCCAAGAGCAGGGAGAGTGACCACCTCAGCAACAACCGAGAAGGTCATGCTCACCCATTGGGAAGCAAGGTTCAAAGCCAAACCCAAAACCAGAGCCAGGACACCAGGACACAAGGCTCCCAGCGGCGGACCAGTGGGAAACAACACAAAACCAAACCAGAGAAGCCACCCACAGATCCCCAGATACGCAAATCACAAAGAAATATAACACAGTTCATCAAAGAGCAAGCCAACTGGACAGCTCCAAAAAGCAGCATGACTGAAGAGGAGATGGAGAATAAAAAAAGCAAATGAGGCCATGTTAACAGAAATAAGGGAAATCGTCAGAATTGAAATCAGAAAACAATTCCAGGAGTTTAGAGGGGAAGTCTTGAAGGACATCCAGGAAGCCAAGAAAGAAATGGAAGCAAAAATGGATACAATGCAAGCCTCCTTTAAAGAAGACCTTAACATCCTGAGAAATGAAATGCATGAAAAAATAGATTTAAAATAAAACTCTTATTATTATTTTTTTTTTTTTGCCAGTCCTGGGCCTTGGACTCAGGGCCTGAGCACTGTCCCTGGCTTCTTTTTGCTCAAGGCTAGTACTCTGCCACTTGAGCCACAGAACCACTATTGGCTGTTTTCTACATATGTGGTGCTGGGGAATCGAACCCAGGGCTTCATGTATACGAGGCAAGCACTCTTGCCACTAGGCCATATTCCCAACCCTAAAATACAACTCTTTAAAGGAAGAAATTTCCACGATCACAGCTGATCTGACAACCATAAATAGCTCTCTGACATCCATAAACTCCGTAATTGAATCCACAGCACAAAGAATCAACCATATGGAATCCAGAATCTCTCCCCTGGACGATGAAGCAGTCGACAACAACCACAAAATTACCACACTCCAAGAAACGGTGAAGCTTCAGGGAAGACTAATCCAGGAACTAATGGACAAAGACAAGAGAAATAATCTGCACATAATTGGAATAGAAGAAGGAGCCGAATACCAGAGCAGAGGGCTTCATCATATTTTCAATAAAGTTATTGCAGAAAACTTCCCCAATCTCACAAGGGACCCCATCAAGCTAACCAAAGCCTATAGGACACCTGGCAGGCCAGACCCCAGAAAAGCCACCCCAAGGCACATAATATTCAAGACTTCAGATCTCAAGAATAAAGAGCAAATTCTGAATGCAGCCAAAGTGAAGAAAGAAATTTTCTACAATGGGAAGAGGATTTGAATAACAGCAGACCTCTCCACACAAACCTACCAAGCGCGAAGTGAGTGGAAGAACACCATCCAAGTTCTACAGGCTAACAATATGCAACCTCGGATCAAATATCCAGCAAAACTGGAGTTTACATTAGAAGGGAAAACCAGATCTTTCCATACCAAAGAGGATCTAAAGGAGTATGTGAATAAAAAACCAGCCCTACAGCGAATTCTAAGACGGGAAACCCACGTAACAGAGATCGTACAAGAGACACAGACAGAAACAGAAAGAAACTACAATAGCCAAAGCCCAACAGAAAGAACAGCTCACTAAAGACAAGGGAAAAAAAAAAGAGGAAAAAACAGCCCAACAAGAAAATGGAAGGAGAAAAAACACTCTTATCCTTGATCTCTTTGAATATAAATGGTTTAAACTCTCCGATAAAGGGGAGCAGACTGGCAGAATGGATTCACAAACAAAAAGTTGACATCTGTTGTCTACAAGAGACACACCTTACAGCAAGGGACAAAAACAGGCTCCGAATGAAACGATGGAGGAAGATCTTCCAAGCAAATGCACCTACCAAAATGGCAGGTGTAGCCATCCTGATCTCAGACAAGCTGGACTTTTCATTAAAATCAACTCAAAAAGACAAAGAAGGACACTACATTTTAGTAAAAGGAAAAATCCAGAATCAAGACATCACGGTGATAAATGTATACTCACCAAACAAAAGAGACCCTACATATGTCAAGCAAATTCTCACAGAATCACAGAACAAGATAGACGCAAACACAATCATAGTGGGTGACTTTAATACCCCACTCTCTCCAAGAGACAGATCCAACACCCAGAGGATCAGCAAGGGAGCTGAGGATCTAAGTAACACCATATCCCAAATGGATCTGACAGACCTATACAGAATCTTCCACCCTACAGAGACCCAATACACCTTCTTCTCAGTAGTTCATGGATCATACTCCAAAATAGACCATGTCATAGCCCACAAAAAGAACCTCAGCAAATACAAAGGTATTGACGTCATCCCATGTATTATATCTGATCACAGTGGATTAAAGGTAACCCTCAATAACAACGGTTACCACAGAGTCTATACACATTCTTGGAGGCTAAACCCCACACTGTTATCCAACACTTGGGCCACAGACCAAATTAAAGATGAAATCAACGAATTCATAAGCCACAATGACAATGAAAATACATCACAAAGAAACCTATGGGACACAGCTAAGGCAGTACTGAGGGGCAAGATCATTGCCCTCAGCACTCACATTAAAAGAATGGAAGCAGAGCAGGTGAATAACCTCACGATGAAACTAAAACAACTGGAGAAACAAGAAATGATCAAACTTAAAATGACTAGGAGGAGAGAGATCACAAAGATTAAAGAAGAGATAAATCTGATTGAAAATAGAAAGACCATTCAACAAATAAATAAGACTAAAAGCTGGTTCTTTGAGAAAATAAATAACATTGACAGACCCTCGCAAGACTTAAAAAAAAAGAAGAGAAGAGACTCATATATGTAAAATCAGGGACTCCACCGGAAAAATTACAACAAGTACACACAATATTCAAACAATCATAAGGAGCTATTTCCAGAACCTCTATTCAGTAAAAAACAATAATTTTACAGAAATGGATCAATTCTTAGAGAAGTATAAACTACCCAAACTGAACCAAGAAGAAATAAATCAACTAAATAAACCAATAACTTACAGTGAGATACAGGAGGTAATCAAGAAGCTCCCTACTAAGAAAAGCCCAGGCCCAGATGGATTCACCAATGAATTCTACAAAACCTTTAGTGAGGAGCTAGTACCAATACTCCTCAAACTCTTCCGCAAAATAGAAACAGAGGGAGAAATCCCAAACTCATTCTATGAAGCTAATATCATACTCATTCCCAAACCAGGCAAAGAACCAACAATAATAGAGAAGTACAGACCAATATCACTAATAAACACAGACGCAAAGATCCTCAATAAAATATTAGCTAACAGGATCCAGAAACTGATCAAGAAAATTATACATCATGACCAAGTAGGCTTCATCCCACAGTCACAAGGATGGTTCAACATCCGTAAATCAATCAATGTAATTCACCACATAAAAAGAACTAAAATCAAGAATCACATTGTTATCTCAGTCGATGCCCAAAAAGCCTTTGACAAAATACAACATCCATACTTATTAAAAGCTCTGGAGAGAACAGGAATAGATGGAACATTCCTCAAAACAGTAAAAGCCATATACAACAGACCAAATGCTAATATCATATTAAATGGGGAGAAACTTAAATCATTCCCCCTAAATTCAGGAACAAGACAAGGATGCCCACTCTCCCCACTTCTTTTCAACATAGTGCTGGAATCCCTAGCCATAGCAATAAGGCAAGAGGAGGACATCAAAGGGATCCACATCGGCAAGGAAGAAATCAAGTTATCCCTATTCGCAGATGACATGATCTTATATCTGAACAACCCAAAAAACTCAGTCCCCAAACTCCTACACATAATAAACCATTTTGGCAAAGTAGCAGGATACAAAATCACTTCACAAAAGTCAGCAGCTTTCCTGTACACCAGCAATAGACAAACAGAAAAGGAAATTATGGAAACAATTCCATTTACAGTAGCCAAAAAAAGAATAAAGTACCTAGGGATCAACTTAACCAAGGACGTGACGGACCTATTTAATGAAAACTATAAAAATCTAATAAGGGAAATCAAAGAAGACACAAGGAGATGGAAAGACCTCCCATGCTCATGGATAGGCAAAATAAATATAGTGAAAATGGCCGTATTGCCCAAATTGTTATACAAATTCAATGCAATCCCTATCAAAATCCCAGCCACATTCTTCACTGAAATAGAGAAACCAATCCATAAATTCATATGGAACAGCAAAAGACCTGGAATAGCCAAAACAATTCTAGGCAAAAAAAAAGTAGTACAGGAGGTATCACAATACCAGACTTCAAGCGCTACTACAGGGCCATCATAACAAAAACAGCCTGGTATTGGTATACAAACAGATCGGAAGACCAATGGATTAGAATTGAAGATCCAGAAATAAAACCGCACTCTTACAGCCAGCTGATATTCAACAAAGGAGCTAAAGACATACAATGGAATAAACATAGCCTCTTCAACTACTGGTGCTGGGAGAACTGGGCAGCCATATGCAGAAAACTCAAAGTAGACCCAAGCCTATCACCATGCACCAAGATCAAATCAAAATGGATCAAGGACCTCAATATCAGACCTAAAACCCTGAAACTACTGAAGGACAGAATAGGAAAGATGCTAGAACTTATAGGCACAGGAAGGAACTTCCTGAATAGAGTCCCAGGGGCACAACAAATAGGGGAGAGACTCGACAAATGGGACTACTACAAATTAAAAAGTTTCTGCACAGCTAAGGACATAGCCACCAAAACAGAAAGACAGCCAGCCATATGGGAAAGGATATTTACCAGCACAGCAACAGACAAAGGCCTAATATCTGTCATTTACAGAGAACTCAAAAAACTAAGCCCCTCCAAGCCCAATAAACCAATTAGGAAATGGGCAAAGGAGCTAAAGAGAGACTTCACAGGAGAAGAAATAAAAATGGCAAAGAAACATATGAAGAAATGTTCAACATCCCTGGTAGTAAAGGAAATGCAAATACAAACAACCCTGAGATACCACCTCACCCCAGTTTGAATGGCCTATACTCTGAACTCAGGCAACAACAAATGCTGGAGGGGGTGCAGGCAAAGAGGGACCCTTCTCCATTGTTGGTGGGAGTGCAAATTAGTACAACTACTTTGGAGAACAATATGGAGGTTTTTCAAAAAGCTCAATATAGACCTACCCTAAGACCCAGCCATACCACTCCTAGACTTCTATCCTAAACAGGAAGCCCCAAGATATCAAAAAGACATTTGTACTTCCATGTTTATTGCGGCGCAGTTCACAATAGCCAAAATATGGAAACAACCCAGATGCCCCTCCACAGATGAATGGATCCAAAAAATATGGTACCTATACACAATGGAATACTACATAGCGATTAGGAATGGTGAAATATTGTTTTTCGCAGGGAAATGGTCCGAACTCGAACAAATAATGTTGAGCGAGACAAGCCTAGAACACAGAAAACAAAGGGGCATGATCTCCCTGATATATGACTGTTAAGAAAGGGAGACGGAGAGACAGTAGAGACCAAGTCTGTGAAACCAAAAACTGCTTGTCAAATAGTATTTCCCACAGTATTGGTGCAGCGACCCAACAGTATGTAACTAGAACCAAACAATTACTCAACACATAAAGGTCAAAAATTGACCTCTCAGTGGAATACAATAGCTCAAAATCTATGTATGTACATTCATATAAGACTACTGTCGACATATTGTCTAATATCGACATTGCATTTAAAGCCCTAGGCGAATTTTCTTGGGCGCGGCCACATAGCTACTGTATATGTTCTTGATACATTGTATATTGTGTATATGTCTACCTGACCTAGAGAAGGGAAAGAAAAACAGGGTGTAAGATATCACAAGAAATGTATACACTCCCCTATGTAACTGTACCCTTTTTGCACAACACCCTGTCCAAAAAAATTTGTGTTCAATTAATAAATAAATTAAATTAAATAAAAAAAAGAAATTGAACTTGGACTCAATGTAGGGAACAATGAAAGATTTTTGAGTTTACTCAGTTACTGTGTGTGTGTGTGTGTGTGTGTGTGTGTGTGTGTGTGTGTGTGTGCATCCATGCAGATGTCAGTACTAGGGCTTGAATTCGAGACCTTGTGCTCTTGGTTGGCTTTTTTACTCAAGATTGATGCTCTACCACTTGAGCTACACTTCCACTTCTAGGCTTGTTGCTGATTAATTCGAGATAAGACTCTCTTGGAGGGGCTGGGAATGTGACTCAAGTGATAGAATGCTAGCCTTGGGCAAAGGAAGCTCAGGAACAGTGCTCAGGCCCTGACTTCAAGCCCCAGTATGGGCAAAAAAATTTTCTTCGATTTGTCTGCCTGGGCTGATCTCAAATCTCAGTCCTCAGATTTCAGCTTCCCAACTAACAAGGAGTACAGTTATGAGCCAATGCCTGTCTTAAACTTTTTTTTTTACAATTTGTGGGAGGGGACAGAACGGGAAAACTGGGAGAAAGTGAGGAAAGGGGTGACATTGTCCAAAAGAAATGTATTATTCACCTGACTAATGTAACTGTAACCTATCTGTACATTACCTTTATAATATCAAATACCTTTTTTGGGGCCAGTCCTTGAGCTTGAACTCAGAGCCTGAGCACTGTCCCTGGCTTCTTTTGCTCAAGGCTAGCACTCTGCCACTTGAGCCACAGCACCACTTGTGGGCATTTTCTGTATATGTGGTGCTGAGGAATCAAACCCAGGGTTTCATGTATACAAGGCAATCACTGTTGCCACTAGGCCATATTCCCAGCCCCCCAAATACCTTTTTTTTTTTTTTTAAAAAAAAAAAAAAGAAAATTTTGGCAACAGTATGGAGGAGATAGAGAGCATGGTGATGGGAGACTAGTATAGAGCAGTGGCAACCATCTATGAAAGAGCTGCTAAGGGCCTAGATGAAGAACTAGGAGAATGTAGGTAATAAAGAATGAGTAGATTTTTTAATTTAATTTATTTATTAATTGAACACAATTTTTTTGGACAGGGTGTTGTGCAAAAAGTGTACAGTTACATAGTAGGGGAGTGTGTACATTTCTTGTGATATCTTATGCCCTAGAAGGAGTAGATTTAAGAAGCATTACAAGGTATAAGTTTGTGGCTGAATTACAGCAAATATGAAAAATGGAGTAGTGAATCCATTTGAATCCCATGATTCATCCTTAAGTGACTGTGGGCATGGCAGTGATTAACCAAGTAGGGGCATCTTGGAGGACAAGGTTTATAGAGACTGATGATGAATTACAATCTGTAGTGTTGAGTTCGAAGGATCCACAGGACCCTCTGGTTTAAACATCCAATAGTATTTCCTAGGTCCTTTTTAGATTTGGCATTCTATTGGAATTCTCATTCCATTTCCATCCCCTAATTGTTCAGATCGGCTATCTGTGTAAATGGCCAACTAGACTGCCTTTGCATATCTGTCTGGATGCATCTGTAAGGCTGGGTCTGACCAGTTTTTGCACTCCTGAAAACAGGAACTGGGAACCTGTGCTTCCCATCCCCCTTGGCCCCAAAGGAAGCCCTTAAACTCTTCCATAGTCCTGGGAAGCCTTTCCCCACCCCAAAGAACATCTTGAAATTGCCCTTTCCACTGACCCCTCCTTTCCGGCTAATTTCTAGTGGGGGAGGAGGGTCAGAGGATCATATGCAGTCAAAATATAGAGGATCTTAGGACCTTGTAGTTAAATTTTCTCATTTTTTCCCTGACAATAAAACTAAGATCTGGGGACAGGAAGGCAAACAAGTGAATAGCAGAAGGAATTAATTTCAGAGATGAGAGTAGATGCTAACTCTTTCAACTCAAACTCTGTTTTTGCCTTGGCTGAATTCACTGTAGATTATGACTGAAAGATTTCCTATCTCAAATGAAAATCAGTTCCAGATACCTGCCCCCAACTAAGTCAGTCTTTATACCAGTTAAAATCACTAGGTAAAATGTCTGTCAAATGTTAGATAAGCCATGTTCTTGGTATCAGAGCAAATACTAAATGATTAACTTTATTAAGAATCAGTTCCACGAATGATTTGATCATTTTCAAATAAAAGAAGTACATTAGATGAGCATGAGGATGATTTTCACATGCTTATATTTTAGTCTACTGCCTTCATGAGTCCTCAATTGACACTCAATTACATCTTATATGAATGTACTTAAAGAAACACGTTTGTTTCATTTCAATAAGTCTTCTACACCTTGAAGCTGGAGGAGAGGCCTGAGGCAGCTGATGGACAGAATCTGACATGGAGCCAAGTCTGCAGCCACACTGGAGCCAGTTGAGATGAGAGTGAGTGCTCTTGTTACAAGTAAACTATTACCCCACAGGTTGTCTCAGCCACTTCAGCAGGAGCCTGGAGAGAATTCCTTAATGGCTCTGGCAACAATAAGATCTTTGTGCCCTGGGAGCTAGGGGCCCCAGAGAGGATTTGATTCAAGGGTGGTAAGAAGGAAGGTCAGTAGCCCCATCACCTCTATGGGCTGCTGGGCAGGGTAGCTAATGGCTTCCACAGACCTGTAGGATCTGCAAGGCATAAAGACATTACATCTTACAGGTTATTAAGAGCAGACTATTCATTTTGTAGCTGGGGACCTTCAGGGCTAGGGAAGGGACAGGCTCAAGGTCAAGCAGCCATCAAAGGGCACAGCCAAAACTAAAGGGAAAAACTGTGAGTTCTCTCACTCAAGTGGTCCTACTTCAGCCAGGTGCCAGTGGTTCACACCTGTAATACTAGCTACTCAGGAGCCTGAGCTCTAGGATTGCAGTTCAAAGCCAGCCCAGGCAAACAAATATGAGAGACTCTTACTTCCAATTAACCACCAAAAAAGCCCAAAGTAGAAGTGTGGCTCATGTGGTAGAGTGCCAGCCTTAAGCAGAAAAGCAAAATGAGAGTGTGAGAAACTGAGTTCAAGTTACACTACTGGCACAAAAAAACTCCCCAATTCATAGATATTAGTTTAGAACAAAGTTATTGTTTAAAATGGGATAGATTTAGCTGGGCACTGGTGGTACATGCTGCAATCCTAGCTATTCAGAAGGCTGAGATCTGGAGATTGCTTGCAATGTCAGCCTGGACAGGAAAGTGAGTGAGACTCACATCCAGTTAACCAGCCAAAACCCAAAAGTGGAAGTGAAGTGTGTGGCTCAATTGATAGAGCATCAGCCTTGAGCAAAACAGCTAAGAGACAATGCTCAGTTCCAGTACTAGCACCCCCCTCCCCCCTCCCCCCTCCCCCCTCCCCTCCCCCCCCCGCAACCAAGCAAATGGGGTTGATTTAAACCAAAAGAGTTCAGAATGGCACAGCAGTTGCTTCATCACAAAGTGAAATTTGGCAATCACTGTTCTGGTGGCTCCCTCAGTGACCAGAGCCAGGGCCACACGCCATATGTGGTGGTCACTTGTACACAGTGCCCAGGGTTCCCAGGATCCCAGGATCTCCCCCAACCCCCCTGCATCGAGCTTTTTGGACAAAAGTAGTCCACAACAGAGAAACCTTTGCTTGACTCATCCTAATTGGAAGATGTTACATATGCAAATTATTTGCAGCTGTTAGCTTTAAGTGAATGTCTTGACTTTTTGGTGTCTAAAAAGTCCCTTTAGAAGGGTCCTCTCCTCTTCTACTTCTGTTCTACTCTGGTGGTACTTTGTAAACATGTGGGGACACCCAGGCTCAGGGTGCAGATGGCAACATTAAAGCTATTACTAAGCATCCCAAGTGGAATGGCACAGTTGGGATTTCCTGCCTCACAATTCCTGCTTTGGGACTGGATCCCCTCTCTAGCAGGCTGAAACAACCCCACTCCAGTTCTGTGGCTCACTCAAAGTTCACTTTCTTTTTTTTTTTTTTTTTTTTTGCCAGTCCTGGGCCTTGGACTCAGGGCCTGAGCACTGTCCCTGGCTTCTTTTTGCTCAAGGCTAGCACTCTGCCACTTGAGTCACAGCGCCACTTCTGGTCATTTTCTGTATATGTGGTGCTGGGGAATCGAACCCAGGGCTTCATGTATATGAGGCAAGCACTCTTGCCACTAGGCTATATCCCCAGCCCCCCAAAGTTCACTTTCTTCAGACCTAAACTCATTTAGGGCCCAAGAAGCTAGTGATACATTTTTTGTGCCTTTAAAATTTTTTTTGGGGGGGGGAGTTAATGTATTACCTATTCTATAGACAGACAGAGAGAGAATAAAAAAAAAAATTCAAAATTCTGTTAATTCCTTTAGTGAAATTTCAAAAATAATCACATTCGGGGCTGGAAATATGGCCTAGTGGTAAAGTGTTGTCCTCATATACATGAAGCCCTGGTTCGATTCCTCAGCACCACATATATAGAAAAAGTACGAAGTGGCACTGTGGCTCAAGTGGTAGAGTGCTAGCCTTGAGCAAAAAGAAGCCAAGGAGAGTGCCCAGGCCCTGAGTTCAAGCCCCAGGACTGGAAAACAAAACAAAACAAAACAAAAATAATCACATTCAGCCATTTGATTGATTGGTTGATTGTGGGGGGTGGGGTGGGGGAGGGGTGGGTGAGTGGGTACCTTTCCTGAGGCTTGAATTCAGGTCTGGGCTTTTTTTTTTTTTTTTTTTTTGGCCAGTCCTGGGCCTTGAACTCAGGGCCTGAGCACTGTCCCTGGCTTCTTCCCGCTCAAGGCTAGCACTCTGCCACTTGAGCCACAGCGCCGCTTCTGGCCGTTTTCTGTATATGTGGTGCTGGGGAATCGAACCTAGGGCCTCGTGTATCCGAGGCAGGCACTCTTGCCACTAGGCTATATCCCCAGCCCCAGGTCTGGGCTTTTTATTCATGGCTAGCACGCTACCACTTGAGCCATAACTCTACTTCCAACCTTTTGGAGAAAAGAGTCTCGCAGACTTTCATGCCTGGGTGGGCTTCAAGCCCCAATCCTCAGATCTCAGCCTCCTGAGTGGCTATGAATAGAGGCATGAGTCATCAGCACCTGGATTAATTTGTTTATTTTAGGCAGGTAGCCCAGACTGACCTTGAATTTGTCCTAGGTCTTAAAATCAAGGCCTGGACACTGTCCCTTAATTTTTTGCTCAAGGCAAGTGTTCTACCACTTAAGCCACAGCTCCAATCCTGGCTTTTTGCTGGTTAATTGGAAATAAGAATTTCATCGATTTCCTTGCTCAGGCTGGCTTTGAACTGCAATCCTCAGGTCTCAGCCTCCTAAGTACCTAAGATTTACAGGTATGGGCCACAGGCACCCAGCCTTAATGCTCTATTTCTTATGACGTATATACGAGCTCCATGATGATAAGCCCCATTCTATTGACGTAGACACTGGTTTTGAAGGGGGAATGAAGAAGGTGAAGTAAACCCCATTTTCAGGCAGCCCCTGTTTTGTTGTCTGAGCAAACCCAGGGCAAGCTTATTAGGGCCCAGCCGGTCAAGAACTCTAACCGCCTGGGAATGCTTAAATCTAACCGCCCCTAGAATGCCTTGAACCCTGAGCCAATCAGATTTGTACCCGTAATCTTGCTTACTTAAACACCTGATTGCTGTAACTTTGTCTTTTGCCTTTATAAGCTCTGTGTAATCGCAGCTCAAGGCTGGCTCCTAACCTCCTCTATGACGGTGGGTAGGACAAGGCCCGGGCCGCGGCCCCGCTTGAATAAAGTCTTGCCTTGCTATTGAATTTCGGAATGTCTGAGTCTCGGTGGTCTTCTTGGTGGTGGTTTCGTGACTTGGCATAACAGTTTAGAGAGCAAAAGTGATTTGTCTGGACTCACACAGTGAATATGTAATGAAATCTGGTGCTCTGATTCCAAGTTCTAACCTTGCCACATTCACATAAATTCCTAATTTCTGCTTGGATCATCCTTGAACCAGAGTCAGACAATGTGCTCATATTTGCCCTTAAATACACATGCTCAAACTTGCATCAAAAGAAGTAGCAAGTAGACAAGTCCTCTCTCAGCTTCATAGGGAGTAATGTCTTCTAACTGGTCCATCCCCCAAGAAAAGACATTCCCCTCCCCTCAGGAAGCCACAGGCCACTCAGCCATGAGATAGCCATTCGACCCAGGACCAGCACTAGCATCCCAGACTGGCACAGACATTCTAATGAGACACCTTGTCAGTGGCAAGTGCAGTCATCTTGGGGTTGGGGGTGTCACTATTTCAGGACCTAAGCTTTTGCAGCTGGTATGTCTGAAATGGAGAAGTCTGTCTTTTTCCCCAGTATGGGAAACATGCAGACCTCATGCTCCCAGAGGTCTCTGGTGCAGTGCAGGAACTGTGCTCAGCAAGAAGCCCTGGAATGGCAGCAGTGGAGGGGGAAGAAGGAGACAGGGTGCTGGACAAGCAGATGTATGCCACATGCTGATCAAAGCAGTGTTCTTGCTTCAAAATAGGTCCATGCCTCTCTGCTACCATGGCAACAAAAAATAAACACTCTCCCAACCCCACTTCTTGTTTTTTTGCTTTGTTTTTTTTTTTGTTGTTGTTGTTTTCAATGCAGGTATTGGGGTCTTGAACACAAAGTCTTGCTCTTACTAGGCTTTTTTTTTTTTTTTTTGCTGAAGGCTATGGCTCTGCCCCTTAAACCATACGTCTACTGCTGGCTTTTTTGGTGGTTAGTTGTTGATAAGTCTCATATTTGCCTGCCTTGACTGGCTTTGAACCCAGATCCTCAGATGTCAGCCTCCTGACTAGCTAGGATTACAAATGTGAACCACCTACACTTGGCCTGTTCTTTTTTTCAGTAGCCATCACCCAAGCATGCACTTTTTCCTATGGTGGAAAAGTCCTGGAGAGGTGACAGATCCCCCTCACCACCCTGCCACCTGTAAGACTGAGTTTGAACCAGTTCCAACTATTTTGCCAGGTCTTTCAGAGTGAGGCTCTTGGTGGCCCTTCCAACACCATCTATAGATGGCTTACCTAGACTCTTAGTATTCTACCTCATGGATTCCTTTCTCAGTGATCCCCAACACTAGCTGCTACTGGAGAACTGTGCTCATTCTCTTCCTGAGAGCAATCTAATAAAACCTGGACCCAGTAGAATGGCTGAGGCTGGGAAGCAGATTGTAGGATAGCTTTGATGACCCCAGCCTGGCCTTGGCCATAAGTTTTTGCTCTGGCAGGAAACCTTTGCTGGCAAGGATCCTTCTTTCTCTTCCTCCTCACAGCAGCCACCCCTCTCTCTGGACAGCTGCATCTTCTTCAAGAGTGCTGAGGCTGGTTTTCCTGTTGCACTCACTTGTGCTTATCCAAAGAGAACACCAGAGGGCAGAGCAGATAGGCAGGCAGGCAGGGGCAAAGAGAGCAAAAGGAGGGAAGTGGCCTGGTGCTAGTGGCCCATTCCTGTCATTGTAACTACTGATGCTAAGATGAGGATCCTGGTTCAAAGCCAGTCTGGGAATACAAATCTGAGAGCCTTGTACCTCCAATTAACCAGCAAAAAGCCAAAAGTGAAGCTGTTACTCAAGTGGTAGAGTGCCATCCTTGAGTAGGAAAGGCTATACAAGACTGTGAAGCTCTGAGTTGAAGCTCCAAAACCAGAGAGAGAGCAGGGGGAGGAAATAAGGGGAAAGAGTTATTTAACATAGAGGCCACTATGTCCACTTAGTGGCATTTGCCCAGAAGCAAATATGGGGAATGTCATAGACACTCATCTCCAAATTCTACATTTCTTTTCTTTTCCTTCCACTTACCTGAGCCTCCCCACATTGGCAAACAAGGGAAGCCCTTGAGTGCCTGCCTCTTGATGACAGCTCTGGAGGAAACCCCTCCTCTGACTTGCAGGCAAGAGCCCAAACTCCAGGTGAGAACTGTAGGGGTGACCTAGAGTCACAAGTCAGGCTATGCCCAGTGGATGGAGACAAGGCATAATTATAGTCTCTGGCTCCATTGCTCAAGGAACCGATCAGCTGCTCCATGAGGACCACCAAGGAGCTTAGTATCATGACGTGCTTTTGTGAGTCATGCCTTGTGCACTTACCAGCATTCTTCCTTGATTGCAGCAACGGGAAGCACTGCAAAGGAAACAGAAATCACAGCATTGTGGAGATGCAGTGTCAAAACTGAAAGGAATCTCTCAAATTAGCTAGTTCAGAGCCACGTGCCAATGGCTCATGCCTGTAATCCTACTTGCTCAAGAGACCAAGATCTGGGGATTATGGCTCAAAGCCAGCCCTGGGCAGACAAATCACTGAGACTTTTATCTCCAATTAAGCAGCAAAAAGCCACAAGTAGAAGTGTCGCTCAAGTGCTAGAACACCAGCCTTGAATGAAAAATCTAAGGGATAGTACCCAGGCTTTGAGTTCAAGGTCCAGTACTGGTACACGAAGAAGTCAGCCAGTTCAATCCACCCATTTTTTTGTTTTTATTTTTGTTTTTGTTGCCAGTCCTGGGGCATGGCCTCAGGGCCTGAGCACTGTCCCTGGCTTCTTTTTGCTCAAGGCTAGTAATCTGCCACTTGAGCCACACCGCCACTTCTGGCCTTTTCTATATATGTGGTGCTGAGGAATCGAACCCAGGGCTTCATCTATACGAGGCGAGCACTTTACCACTAGCCTATATTCCCAGCCCCTCAATCCACCCATTTTGCACGAAGACACATTGAAACCCATGGAAAAGGAAAATGAGGGAACAGAATAGGGTCTAGAATTCTAGACTCCTGACTGACGACATAATAAGACTTGTTCATACTCTACTGGCTAATTTCTCTGGCTTATTTTCCTTTTACATAGTGGAAAGTAGCCCCAAATTAGGAGACTTGAGGACAGTTAGCACAGTTCAGAGTACAGTTTTAGTACCTGGCAACAAACCAATCAAAAATTCAGAAGAAAGCTGGTGGTTCATGCCTGTAATCCTAGCTACTCTGGAAGCTGAGATCTGAGGAATACTGTTCAAAGCCAGCCCAGGCAGAAAAGTTAGTGAGACCCTTACCTCCAATTAACCACCAGAAGTGGAGCTATGTCGTAGAGTGGTAGAGTATAGTCTTAGCCTTGAGTGAAAAATCTCAGGGACAGTGCCTAGGTCCTGAGTTCAAGCCCCATAACTGACAAAAATAGGTAAAAGCAAGATGTGTTTATGAAAATGGCAGTACTTAGAACTGGAAAGCTAAAGGTTAGGGATGTCTTCCTTTATTTATAGTGTGTGTGTGTGTGTGTGTGAGAGAGAGACAGAGAGAGAGAGAGAGACAGAGACAGAGACAGAGAGAGAGAGAGTGAGAGCGTACTAGGACTTGAACTCAGGGCATTGCTCTCTTGCTTGACTTCTTCACTCAAGCCAGCACCTATCACCTTAGCTACACCTCTACTTTTGGCTTTTTGGTAGATAATTGGAGATAAACATTTCAGGCTTTCCTGTTGAGGCTAGTTTTTGGGGTCTTTGGGGGGGGGGCGTTTGTTTGTTTTGTTTTGTTTTGTTTTGTTTTGTTTTGTTTTTTAACCAGTCCTGGGACTTGGGAGTCTGGGCCTGAGCACTGTCCTTAGCTTCTTTTTGCTTAAGGCTAGCACTTTACCTCTTGAGCCACAGCACCACTTGCAGCTTTTTCTGTTTATGTGGTGCTAAGGAATCGAATCCAGGGCTTCCTGCATGCTTAGCAAGCACTCTACTGCTAAGCCACATTCCCAGCCCGAGGCTGGTTTGTCTTTTTTTAACATTAGTATGCTTTCTTATCATTATCATAAGTCAACAGTTCTTTTTTATGCCAGTCCTGGGGCTTGAACTCAGGGCCTGGGCACTGTCCTTGAGCTTCTTTTGCTCAAGGCTTGAGGCTAGTTTTGAACCATTTCTCAGGTCTCATCCTCCTGAGTAGCTAGTACTACAGGCATAAACCACCAGCACCCGGCTTCCTCTACCTATTGAATATGTGACAATGGACATCATCTAGAACCTCTTGAGCCCACTGGAGCATTATGCTAGATGCTTGGATTTAACAGTGATCTAGGTAGTTAAGTCCATATAGACTTGAAGTTCTGGTGGGAAGAACAATCAGTAAGTAAACCAAGAAATAAGAAAACTTCAGTTGTGACAAGAACCAAGAAGAAAATTTTAAACACCAGGATGATATAGAGTGAGTACATCCAGTGAATAGGAAGGTAGCCACAGGGATTTCTGCAAGAGGGTGAACTTTGAGCAGGGATATGAGCCACAAAAAGGAGTCAAAAACATGAAAATCTGGACGCAGAACATTCCAAGTAGAACTTGGAGAGAGATGGGATGAAGAGGAAGAAAGAGAGGAAAAGGTAGAGGGAAGGAGAGAAGAGAAATATTTAGAGTTTTGAAATCTGGAATATGAATTTGGCTTTGATTACAATCCCAGCAGGGAGCCATTGGTGGGTGGAGAGCAGGAGAATGGAGAATGATAAGATGCAATTTCCACCTTAAAAGGATCAGTGACTGCTGGTTTGGGGCCTGGGTTGCAGAGCTACAATGGAAGCAGGGAGATCAGAAACTCAGGCTAACAATGTCAGTCTTGGGCTAAAATGATAATGGTAGAGTTAGGTCAATAGATAAGAAGGAAAGAAAAGAAAGGAGGAGTGCTTCTAGGAGATAGATGGATCTTCTTGCCTATTCTTCTGCTTTTACACAGCCAGCCCCTACATGAACACAAATTATCAGAAAAGGAATTGTTTGAGATTTGTCTAATCTGTTTCTCTTAGCACAATGGCTGCCACATCAGCTGCAAGCACTTGACCACAATGATGTCTCATTCTAAAGAGACTTGTCTCAGCCCTTGAAGACGACAGTCATCCATAGGACACTGAAGGAAGATGAACCATGCTCCCCTTAGTGTTTATTCGCAATGCCATTGAGGGATATTAATATGAGAGATAGAATGTTCAAGAATGAATGATGGAAGGAGTGACATTGATCAAAATGTACTGTATTCATAAGCTGACATGTTGAACTGAAACCCCTTTGCTTAACTAATTAAAATAATAATAATTTTAAAAAGAAAGTTTTAGGGCTGGGGATGTGGCTCTAGTGGTAGAGTGCTTGCTTAGCATGCATGAAGCCCTGGGTTCAATTGTATGGTACCACATAAACAGAAAAAGCTGGAACTGGGGCTGTAGCTCTAGTGGTACAGTGCTTGCCTTGAGCAAAAGAAGCTCGGGACAGTGCCCAGGCCGTAATATCAAGCCCCAGGACCTGTAGTCTCTAAAATAAGAAAAGCTTGATCAGAGATGGGCAGATGTGGAAGTCCTGTACAAAGCTACAAAGTAGAACTATGATGAAACAAGTGAATATAATTCACACTAGTAGACATAAGAAAACAGAAAAGAAAAGAAAGAGAAAATTAGGACATAAACTAATGGTTGTAACAGAACCCTACTTTGCATTTCTGCTCTAGTTATATTTAAGTCCCTTCCTTTTCTATCACACAAGCCCAATTCCTCATGGATACGAGAGAATTAAGATAGTTAAAAAGATATATAATAAGAGATAGGTACTGGTGATTCACACCTGTAATCCTACCTACTCAGGGGGCTGAGATCCCAGGATCATGGTTCGAAGCCAGCCAGGGCAGGAAAGACACTCTTATCTCCAATTAACTACCTAAGAACTGGAAGTAAAACTGTGGCTAAAAGTGGTACAGTGCTAGCCTTGAGTAAAAGAGCTTGACAGTGCCCAGACCCTGAGTTCAAGCCCCAAGAATTCAAAAAAAAGAAAGATAATTAGAGCATAGCCTGGGTGGATCATGCCTATTTTCCTAGATACTCAAGAGGCTGAGATCTGAGGATCCTGCTTCAAAGCCAGATGGGGCAATTTAAGTCTGTGAGGTTCATATCTCCAATTAACCACCATAAAAGTCAAAAGTGCAGATGTGGCTCAAGTGGTAGAGTACCAGCCTTGAGCACAAAAATCTAAGCCTGGCTCAGGGATAGATAGTGTCTTGCCCCTGAATTCAAGCTCCAGGACTATCACACACAATAATAATAATGATAATAATAATAATAATAATAATAATAATAATAGGTCTTAAATCAACACAGGATTTATAGGTTGCAAATGAATGGTCATCTTTGACTATTGAAAACATACTTGAGGGTTAGGTTTCATTATCCTCACATAGCACATAAGGACAATGAGGCCCAGAGAAATGATGTGACTTACACAGGACCATCTAGCTGGTAAATGTTAAGATTCTCTGTACATGAGGCCTTCAGGGCACCTGATTTTATTTCAGCAGTATTCTTTCCTCTTTGAGGTGCAGAGTAATTTGAATTGGATCAGAATCAGTGAGTCCCTTCTACATGTGTGTGCACATGTGTTCCTACTGGACCTTGAACTGAGGGCCTGGGCACTGTCCCTGAGGTTTTTTACTCAAGGCTGGCACGCTACCACTTGAGCCATAGCTCTACTTCCAGCCTTTTGGTGGTTAATTAGGGATAAGAGTCTCACAGACTTACCTGTTCAGGCTAGCTTTAACCCTTGATCCTCAGATCTCACCCTCCTGAATAGCTAGGATTACAGGTGTGAGCCACCAGTACACAGCCCTGTCTACTTTTGATTTTGATCCTGATGTTCTTTTGGTATTGAAAGCTTTTTGTCTCCTGACTGCCAAATATAAACATCTACAACTTGTAATGTTCTGAACCCAAGATCCAGAAATGCATCAGCACAAAGAGAGTCACTCTGGAAAAAAGCCAGGTTTGATTAGTGACAATCTTCCCATCAGTGAGTGATTTATTCCTATGGTATTCATTTATTCACTCATTTCCTAGGTGTCTCC